>NC_048300.1:100936566-101105025 GCF_013100865.1 Trachemys scripta elegans
CTCCCGATTTTCCCGGACATGCCCGGCTTTTGGGGATTTCCCCCCGGACGGGGATTTGAGCCCCCAAAAGCCGGACATGTCCGGGAAAATCCGGACGTATGGTAACCCTACAATAAAGGGTAATAACTTCCTGATACGCATGGGAGAAAAGGGACTAGTGGAGAAGCAATGCTCAATTTAAACTGACTTTCAATGGAGGATGAATCCAGCAGGATGATTTCAACTCATCCAACACACACTCATTGTGGGAAATCTCACCAGCTTCTCTTCATCTCAAATTAGTACAGGGACTCCCAGCTAGTAGATCACAGTTAAAACTTTCAGCCTGCTTCTGGGGCTGCCTGTGAGGAGTGGCTCCCTGGTTATTTAGACCGAGTTGGTTCCTTCCCCACCCCCATATGATTCTGATGTGATGAGGTAACTTTGCACTCTTGTGTGCATAACTCAGTTTCTTCTGCAGGGAAAACATGAGTTGTTCAAGGGGAATTTTGTTTCCCCTTTATTCCTTTTTAAAACTTTTTTTTTTTTTTTTGGCTAGCTGGCATTAAAGGGAAATGAAACAGAGTTCAGATCCCCATACTCCACCACTATCTCTCTTTTGCAACCCAGGGAGGTATTTGAATGATTGCTGCAATATAAAATTAAACTGATTGGCATGGAAACTTAAGTTTAAAGACAATATTAGGAAATATAAGAAAGGCAATTGCAGATACAGGAGAACTATTAAATCAAAGGAGGAATAATAGGTGGCCAGAGCAAGCAGTTTTAGCAGTATATTATCCTTAGTTTGGGATCTTTCAAATACTGGCAGGTATGTTCAACTGAGAATTTCAAGAACCACTAACTTCTTTCCATAACACCTCCTAATCCAGAAAATGAACTCAGAAATCAAGAGAGACATTGCAGAATTCCAAGGAAAAATTAGTTGCTCTATCACTGCACCAGAGTACAAGGGGTAATTAATTACCAGGGACAGATTTACGAAATCAGTTGTGAGTGCAGACATTTTACTTGCAATTGAATATTTCTCATCTTTTAAATCATGAAATTTCTTCTTCCACCATTTTCCTATACCTCTCCTCTTTCTTTCCTGAATCTGACCTCCTTTGTAAAAGCTGTTTGAGATCTACTAATGACAAGTGCTCTATAAGAGCTAGGTATTATTATTATATCAATTTTCTTTGTTCTTTCCCCCATCAAAACTTCCATTTCTTATCTTACCTTTTCTTTTTAAAATTTGTGTCCTCCTTCCTCTCACACTGATATCTACCAGCCCTTAAATTGTGGTTCCAAACTCTGGCACTAAGCGGCACTTATCTGGTTGGGAAGCCACAATTCTCAGTATAAATTCAGACAATATTATTTTCACTGACCATCAGTAAGCAGGTGAGAGTTCAGTGCCATAGTAATAAGCAAACCATTTCAGATAAAACAACTATGTACACAAAGCTTTTTTCCAACACTAAATTGAACCTGACCCAAACTTTTTATTATTCAAAATGTGAAGGTAGTTAGTTCTCATTATTTTTCATGTGTGTATGTCTGCACTTCAAGTTCTGCAAGGGGCCAGAAGCAAATGTTCCAAAATACCTAAAGACAGACTGTTCTCAAAATACTCCAGTTCAGCCAGATGTAGGAAGTACCAAAAATCTCATTAGAAAGCCTGTTCACATAAGATTGCCAGCCCAACATTTGCAGACCAAGAAGTTTGGAAATAGTTCAGTTAAGCACACAAATCTTTGAGTGGATAATGAAATTGTCATACCAAATTGTTTTGGGTTCACGCATGTCCTAGCCAGAATTATCCTTAATACTCACATATTATTGATTGAGGATCAGGCATTGATAGTGTACCTCACAGAGCACTCTAGCAATTTTATACCCAACATATAAAATGAGGTAGAATCGCAAATCATTCTATCACAAATACATTTGAGAAGCAAGTGTAATGTAAAATTCCTGATGAATAAGTAATACAAAGGAGTTTAGGAAAATATTTACTGACAACTATCTCTCTGAACTGAACCCACAGTATAAACCAACACAGGAGATTATATATTGTGTTTTACACTTTTATTTATGGAGATTTGAAATAAAAGAAGTTTTGGGTACAGTATGGAGGGCAGAGACTATTCCCCTTTGGTAACTAATTTGTTTAATTAATATATTGTATAATGGAGAAGCACAAATGCAATTGTATTCACAGACAATAACCCGGATCCTCAAAGGTTTTTAAATGCCTAATTCCATTGGTTTCAATGGGAGTTAGTTGCCTAAATACCTTTGAAGATCTGGGTCAATATGCCTGGAGCTTGTTAAGAAAGAAAAATATTATGGGTAAAGGGTGACCATCGATCATCACCCCTCCCCTCATATTTGCAATAAGAGTATTCTGTGACACTACTGGAAATTTAAATAAATGTACAGGAAAACAATGACTGCATTTTCAATCCTTTTATTTGTAAGGGTGTAGGGTGGGGCAGGGACTGCATATTGATCTTTTTAATCCCAGGGCAGCATGTAAATGAAACAAGGAACCTCTATGCTCAATATTTTCTACAGTTTATAAAATCAAGCTTGGGAAATAGAGTGGAGGAATTTCCTTCTGATATCCCAGAGTGACTGGCCAAAATAACAAAAGAGAATTAAAAATTTAAAAAGAAACAAAACCTGCATACAGGGTTTTTTTGTCTATTATATTTTTTCACAACTTAGCTCATAGAGCCAAGAAGCATAAATAGCATAGATGGGGATGCATACATATATGTATCTGTCACTGATAGCTTTCAATTAAGGAAGTAGTAAACTTGTCCATTTGTTTTCTATCCAGTCCCTCACTGTTAATTGGTTTCTTTTATCATTCAGATTCCAGAGAGTGCTAAAAGCTCCCAGTGAAGGACTTTGTTGGAAGAATTACCAAAACAGATCCTTTTTCATCAATGTTTCTTTCAAGAACTTGTGAAATTTCCCACATCATTCCCTGTGGAGCTGGTTGTGGGGGAAGAGGATTCTACCAGTTAATCAATTGCTTTAGAACCACAGAAACACTTGACTATGGAAACCTTAAGGTTGTAATCTATTATTCTATTGACCTGGTGGTTCCTGTATATGAATGTACCCATGGTATCTGCATTTATGAAATTATTTTCACTGATTCCTAGGATTTTATTTTATTTTTAAATGGGATTATTCTCCTGTGTGTTTTTCTCTCTCCTGCATTTAAATGTCTTCCACCCCCCAAAGTACCAACTCCATATAACATTCCCTCTTTCTGGGAAGCGTCACTCCCTTTTCAAGCCAGCAGAGACTGGTTGATCAGGCAGCAGTCTCTCACTATGCAGAGATCTAGTGCATCATGTGTTACCAAGTCCAGAATAAACAAGATTTCTGTGTGAAATTCAGAGTGCTCTACTCTCACTAATTCTGCTCTGTGGGGAGAGGCATATGAAATATTTTGTTTTGAGACCCACTGAATCAGTGGCCATTATTTGATTTTTAAATTCCTTGTTAAATTAAGTAACAAATTAAACCCATTTAAGTGTGTGAGAGCCCCACTTGAACATTTAGGTACAGGATCTGTCTGTAAATGGATTAAATCAAAACCTAGACATTTAAGATAAGTTACATTAAATATCTTTTTTAGTTCAGAATTGAAGAGAACTTTCACGAAACATTCAAGAAGGTAAAACTTATGCAGATATTAACAATTTAGTATAAATGTTGTTTATTTAGGTCAAATATTCTGAGTGTCTGTTAGCCCTTTAATGATTTGTTGATATCTGTAGTTTTCCTTAAGGCTAAACAAATGAAGAAGCCATCTTGTTTTCTACATCACTGGACCTAGCATGCGATAGCAGATTTCCATGGCAACAGGAGCTAGTATGCCTGGTGTGAAGACAACAGTGTAGGCCTCATTTCCTAAAAGCATGTTTCTACTAAAGTTGAATAACCAATTAAAAGACTCTTTTCTGTCCTCCAGGGCTTCAGGGATGCAAATAGAGTTGTGAAGCCTGCCTGGTCAGCTGTTATACCTAGTAACTCTTACTGATCGTTTAAAAATAGACTTCCATTGAGTAACTTTCAGTAAACAAGGAAAAACAAGATGTTTCTAGAATTTCACTGAGTGCTGGATTAATGCACAAAAATAAAAGGGTTGTTTGAAAGAGTGGACTGAGACAATCCTTGTTGTGACTTGTGATTATTGGGTAAGCAGCTTAAACAAGGGGGCGTTCTATATGTACTGAAGAGCCTTACAGTGAAACTTCTATGATATCAACAATACCATGTTTTGTCATCATTCCTCCGTCAGCGTGTATGAGTCACACGCATTGAGTGTAAGCGAGGATTAATTATAGATCTAATAAAAAACAGATATGAAACTGTGGGATGACTGTAGCTTTTAGGCATCATTCATCCTTTCATAAATGCACCATTATGACATATTTCTCTTCCTATTTTAAAATAAGTAAAGATAAAATAACATGCTTCCAAGTTGCCTTTATTAAAGCAGAACTAATCTAAATTATATCCAGGAAGCTTAGTTTTAAAAAGGTGCCAGCAATTAATTGATTATATCACCAAGAAATCATTTTGCCTAGCACAAAATCATGGTTCAAGTGGTTTAGTTCAAGCTAAAAATGGCCTGCAAGAACTTGTTACTTTATTTCAGTTATAGCTTAAAATAAGTGAAGAGATGCTGCAGAAAATTTAGAAATCTTTTTTTGTAGGACAATGAATATTAAGGAGTTAAATTTTGCCCTTAGTTGAATGATTTGACTTGGTGAGTGGTCACCGCCCAAGTTTTTATCAAGCCTTGTATCAAATAGAAAGAGTTACATATTTACACGAGGTATCAGATCTGTCCTGGCACAAGATTGCAGCAACTATTGTTGCATACAGGGATGTGGTGAACCTCCTTCATAAATCCTCCAGAAGTCTTTGAACTATTTGACAAGGTAGCTAGTACAATCATCAATGCCAGAAGACAGACTGATTTTTGTCCGTCATGCCATTCGTCCCCTGCTTTCCGAATAATCAGTGACCACGTATTGTTTGCCAGCCATGAGTACGTGAATAGATATAAGTCCTTGTGACAGGTTTGGTCACAGCTACCCCCTTGGGACTGTCATCTGATGTGCTGAAACTACCTCTGAGCCCATTTTCTTTGCCAGCTTGGGACTCCAGAACCCTGTCTTGTTGAGCCAGACACAATAGCCTACTGTAATACAGACCCAGGGTCTGAACCATGCCCTCAAAGCTGTGGGGGGGCTGCGTAGGGCACCCAAATGGATAGGGACAGCCCTGATTAACATGCATGCTTTTTTTCTCCACAGATTAATGCTGAATCCAACAATAACTTTACTAACACATGTATAATTACCATGTAGGGAGTTATTGTGTTTCTGTAGTAAGTAGCTATGCTGCAGTAGCACTTGTAGAGTAGACATCTCCTTAGGCACCTAACTCCCATTGAATGTAATGGCAGTTAGGGGCTTAGGCTCTTTTGAAAAATCCCAGTAGGAGGCTATCTACATTTTTAGATGCCTAAATACCTTTACAGATCTGACCCCCTAGTTCACAATCAGGACCCATCTACACTTAAAATGGTACAGCTGCACCGCTGTAGCACTTCAGTGTAAGCACCTCTCCGGGAGGCAGTAGCTAGGTCGACTGAAGAATTCTTACATCAACCTAGTTCTGTCTACACGGGGACTTAGGTCGGCTTAAATAAGCTGTGGATTTTTACACCCCTGACCAACATAGTTAATCCGACCTAATTTTCTAGTGTCAACCAGGCCTAAGTACATTCAGAGCTGTAACTCAGCAAATAGCTTAGTCACTCCCAACCTAGTAACCTAACACCTATCCTTATACATTCCAAAATTCAAATTTCAAAATATAATTCCATTCTTTCTACCGAATGAGTGTGATTTCCTTGTTATAAAGTATAGCTAGCTAAATACATTCTAAGTGTTATCTGATAGATAAACTCATTAAAAGTCTGCCTTGGACAGTCAACAACAAACTATCAATACATTTCAGTCTCAGTGAAGCTAATCAGCATATGCTTTAGCAGTTTCCTATGTGAGGCTAGTCCAATTTTGTTAGAGCGCATTAGTTTGTAACTACTGAGGTAAGCAATGAGTCTTTCTATACAAAGTTTGCTGAAAGGAACAAAAAAAGTCAGTTTGCATACTCCTGCCACCATATTTGGCAAAAGAGACTTTTTCCCCTCACCCTTAAAATAAAATGCCAAGTTTTTAAAATAACTTTAAAAGATTACATGGTAAAAACTGACCAGAAATGGCACTGTAAATAATATGTCACTATTCAAAATGATAAATTCTTACCTGGATTACTGAGCTCAGTTGTCACTGGCTCCCCGCAAGAAAGATAAAGCAGAGATTGGAGAAGAGCAGCAAAGACAGTTAGAGGTGTGATTGGATTTATATTGGATGAGAGATTAACCTGGACAGAACAAGGGAAAGAGGATTTCATGAAGTTGTGAAAAATTACTGTGTGTGTAGTTAAAAACTCATCAGTCTCTTCTTTAATTAAACTCGTCCAATCATATGATAACATTGAAACGTGACACATTCTGATCAAATAAAAGGAAATATTTTTTTATTATTATATAGTCACTACTGTATGAAGTTATCAAGTGAAATACTATGGATAGAGTTTAAAAAAGATAGTGTTACAACCATTAATAACTTCTGCAGTGTATGAAAGTCTTAATAAATGAGAGTTATCTAATCACAAATTATGGGGTATATATTGAAGAATTCAGGATTGGAAGGCATTTTTCCCTTTACAAATGACAGCTCTATGATTGGCTTAGTGTACTGACAGGAATTTTGCCTCCCTCTGAAGTCAGTGTAGGTCACTGCCAACCTATCCTTTATAGATTTTAATTTTGTTCACTGCCCATAGCTTGAAATTATTTCAAAGGCTTGAAAATAACATTTTATCAACTGATTTTATCCTTTTCCATTTGACAAACCTTGGTTTCTTATTTTGAGACAAACTGAAATTAAACACATCTGTTTCAGTTTTATATCTTCAACATATATTAATATAGTGTCTTTCACACAGTTCGATCACAAAGGTCTTTACTGATTTTGGAATCTGGCCAGAACACCCCTGCCACCAGAGATCTTCAGTAATCACAAACATTCAAGGCCTTGATTTTACATCTCAGCTGAAAGGCCCTTTTAGTCATGCCAGATCACCTTTTCTTTTACACCAGCATTATCCTGCTCAAGAAATAGGGTGGTTGGTTAATTGCTACTCTGGAGTCAGCAGAAGGACAAAACATATTGTTTCATATTGTTGTCGCAAAAATAGTGGCATTGAGGGGTTTTTTCTTTTTCTTTTTTTCCCTTTTCTTTTGTTTTTTAAATTCTCAGTGGAGTACTATATTTAAAAAACAACGGCTGTATATTGTGCCTTCAGATGTGCATGAGTAGCTTCCATTGAAGCCAGGGGATACTTGAACTGAGTTTCACATGGAAATCTGCATGAGCATCTGAGAGCAGAATTTTGGTTTGTACTAGAAATGTTCCCAAGTTGCAAAATTCAGACCTAGGTCCGAACATTCAGCCTTCTTTAGCTATAAAGGCCAACCTAAACCTTCAGATCTGAATACAAGTTTTCTCTAAAGATGAGGATGCTCAGATATGGGGTTTGATTGGGGACCATAGCTATCCGAAATAATTAAAAAGCAAAATCTTTGAGATTTAAGTTTCCTTAAAAGGTGGTGGTAGCCTTAAAAATGTGTTTCTTGTTTGGAGAGTGACCCTTAAAATAGGGAGTATGGAGTTTTGTGTTTATTGGCTCAGTAATTTCCATATACAATTTGCTCAGTTCACTAGTAAACAGATGATAAATCTAATCACCAACTCTGCAAATTCAGCCTGGGCTCATTCTGGCTTGTAGATCACCAGGATAAAGAATCTGCACACCAAACTGTACCCTTCACAGGGGTTGTACAGCTGCAAGTGATAAAGTCCACAAATGGAACTGAGTTAACTTTTGATGATACATAAGTCAGTTTAGAAACCGGCTCATTCCCTCAGCAGTTTTGACTTCTGGGCTGAAAATGATTTAAAAAAAAAAGTTACAATTTACTTTTGTTACTTCAGTAACCGCATAAGATCTTGAATAGGAGATTAGAAGTAAAATTTTCCAAACCACCTCAATGACTTTGGAGCCAAAATCCCACTTTCACAAGCAGCTTGGGACCAGATTGTCAAAGGCATTTAGGCACCTGTAGATACAGATAAGTACCTAGTGGGATTTTCAAAAATGCATATGCAAACTAGGTGTCTAACTCTAATTGGTGCTTTTGAAAATTTTACTAGGGGCTTATCTGCATCTTTAGGTGCCTAAATAGCTTTGATAATCTGGCCCTTAGCCATCTAAGTCACATTGAGTTTCAGTGAGATTTAGGTTCCTAAATGTCTAAGTCACTTTTACAGATGGGACTTAGGCTTTCATGTCATTATACTTAGGTGTTTTGGAAAATTTTACCCCGATCTGTTGAATAAGAAAGTGCATTGTTACACAGCCCATTTCCTAAGTAGAGTACATGCTTTAAAGTAGATCAAATGTGGGGACCATCCAATAGCATTCCCTAGCATACTTGGATTTTCCTGTTTTACCCTTTATCTCATTGTGTGCCAAAGTAGACAGCAGTATTCTAATGTTTTAGAATCTTGAGAGGTAAAATTGGGCAATAAATCCTTCCATGCTGATATGTTCTGTTGTAGCAATGGAACAATTTATATTGAATAATCATAAGCAAAATAATTTTCATCTGCATGGCTGACAAAAGAAGTCATTGTTCTTTCTCATACAATGAACCATGAAAACCAAACTGAGGAAGGTTGATTTGATTGTGCTACAGTAAATCCAAAGAAAGAAGTGTTGGTGCTTTCCTAATGCAGACAAACAAGAAAGCAAAAAACCAACAGATAGATGATTTTTAAAAACTAGTCCAGTGCTTTCCCAAAGGATTCACTCCACACAAAAAAGTTGTGTGTGTTCTTTTCTTTGATTTCAGTCCAATTGGATTCCCTCTTACCTCTTCAGTTTCACTTGGGGTTTCAGGTTCAAATGATCCCAAAGCAAACCTGTGTTGAAATTATGCTTCACATGGAAGCCCATCTTCTAAAATTAAGAATGTTGCATGATTTCAACCCAAAACCAGAAGCTAAATCCCAACTGGCTTGAAACATGACTATTGCTCACTTAGGCCTAGATGCTCAAAAGTATTTTGCCATCTAACTCCCTTTGATTTAAATGAGAGTTAGGCATCTAACTATCTTGTGAGGACCTGGTCCTTAAAACACTCATAAACCTTACACACCTTGATGTCCAAAGCCTGGTCTGAGATTTATTTTTGTAATACACAAAATATATGCGGGTTTGGGGCAGTTGCATAATTTTTTGCATACATGTAATTTAATTAGCATGTCTGGTAGGAGCATCTCTCATTTAACAGAGGGCATGATCCTGAAGCCCTTACACACCTGAGTAGTACCACTTTAGTTTATGGAACTATTTACGTGACATCTATTTGACATTGGATCTAAATTGAAGGTACCTGGGATCATAGGTAGAGCTGATAAAAAACAATGGAAAACTTTGAAGTTTTAATATTTTAAATTATGAAGACTTTGAAATGTTCAAAAGCTATTTTCAAGCCATAGGTTTTAAAAAGGATGATTTTTCATTTATTCAATTTTTCATGAAAAAAATGTATGGATTTCCTCCTTTACTATTTCCTTCCCACCTTCTTTTTCTTTTTTTCCATTTTTTTACAGAAAACAGTGATTGAGAAGGGGGAAATGAGAACGGGGAGGAAAAACCATACACTGAAAAAACTGAGTAAGTCTTGCCTTTTATGGTTTCATCAAAACAAAACGTACATTTCTAAAAAAGCAATTTGGTGGCAAAATTTATAGTTTTGAAAAAGAAAAGAGATGAACAAATTGTTCATTCAAAAATATTCAGCCAGCTCTAATCAGAGTAGTTTTTGAAGTATTTTTAGATACCTACATACCTTTAAAAATCTGGCCCATGATAAATAAAAGTACTGTATTGCGACTATTTTACTTGTCTGCAAACACATAGCCAGTTCAGCACCATTTAAATTATTTAATTCTTTCACTTATTACCTTCCATAATAATAGTTACAGGACCAAAAGCACAATATAAACTAGCATGAGTTAATAAAGTAGGCTTTGTACGTCATTAGCTCTACAACATAGTTCTGAATTGTGTTTGTTTGTTTGTTTTATGCACTGTGTAGGTGATCCATATGCTCATTAATAAGATTAATACATTAAAAACATCTCAATCAATTTTTGGTTAGTTCTAAAGCACTCATTATCTACTCTTATTCTTTTGTTAAAGTTACACTGCATTAATCTGATAAATGCTCTCCAGCTCCTTTTCTTCTATTTGTCTCCTGTTTCTTTAAATTTTCCTTCTCCGCACCTGCCACCAGATAGAGAAGTTTTCTTAGCCTTTCCCTTATGAGCCAATCAATTTCATTTTGTTTGGGCTGTTTCACTGCTGGTTCATGATTTAGCCTTTGTGCAGTAGTTGTCCACTGCAGTTTACTAAGGAATAGCTGAGTCTACCAGAATGCAGCATTTATACTTGGTGCACAGAGAATCACTGGAAATATATCTTGCCCCAAACCCCTCATAAACTGAATGGCAGTGATTTAAAATACCCAGCTTATTACAGAATGCTTATCATTGCATTTACAATACTACATGGATTGTACAAACTGGTCATGTGACTCAACCAGTGACAGGGAAATACGGAGCAGCAGTGGATTAGCAAAACAATAGTAAAGAAAATTATAAAAAGAAACTTTATCCACGGTACTGTCAGAAATCCTTGTAAAGATGATAATATCCTACTTCCTTTTTATATCCAAAAGGTTGACCTCCACATGGGTTAAAGTTTTAACTAACCTTTTTCTTCAGTATGAGGCTATCATTAATTCTCCCCAGGTTGAGTGTTAGTAGAATATAACTTGCTGTTTCAATGTGTTAAATTTATCTCCTAGGAACCAAAAATTATAGTTTATTCTACATATTATCACAATATGAACATTCAGTGCAGGACATGTATATGGCCACTTTTGTATCTGAAGAACAGAAGGATAAAATTTCAGAACTAAACAATCAATTGGTTTAGTTTTACATTTATCACTTCCACTGTGTTTTAAAAATAAAAAAAATCATTGACCCTTAAGGACACTTTCATCATAGGATTTCTGAAAAAAGTCCCAAGTAGTTTATTTAAAAAAATAAAGTTGGCAACTGTTTTTTTCCCCCCCTGATCATTTCTGATTTCATCCCACCAAACCAGCCAAACTAGTTGATTTGTGAGTAACTGCACTGGGAGAAATCATTGATGTTTTCTGTGGCATTGAGTTCCCAATGACTTGCTAATGCACTACATCTGATACAATCAGCCTGCTCTCCTCTCATGGTAAGTCAAGCCTGAACTGTGAAATAACATCCTATAAAACTGCAGGTATCCCAGCAGAATTGCACTTCAGTGAGATTTTGCCACTAACTTTTTGCTGAATTTGAGAATATTTATATGTTTTCCCCCTCTAGAACAATTTCCGCACATTAATTTGTTTCCCTCAAAGGTCACATTAGAAAATGGAAGTGATAATTATGCAAAAATTTTAAACTGTATGGCTTTATCACTCACTTTGGTACCTATCATTAGCAGGATACTACAACAGCTGGGGGAAAAAATAGTGCCAGTGCTACCAAAAGCAAGTGGTCAAAAATGAATTTTACCAGGAACACCCAACCCCACCTAAGAATGGTATAAAAAGTGAAGGGTTTCCTGGGCATTTCAGTAAGACACTAAACATATTCACAAACGTACTTAAACACCTCATTTAGATGCAGTTTTTGGATCTACTGCAATCTAAAAAACTCCTGCTCAGCTGCTGCCTCTACCCTGTAGGTGCCTAGGTTTTTGCAGCTCTCCAAAACTGCATAAATTTCTGCTTCTGAGGATGAACATGGCTGCCTCATTCTAGGTTTCCACATACCTATCGCATACCTGAGCCCCAGAGGGGGCCACAAGCCAAGGGAAGACAGGCCTATGGCCACCTAACTCATAGGTGGGGCCCAATACAGAAGGCATGATCAGAGGCCACCTACTGGACTGGGGGCTTGTCCACATGTGCAACCAGGGCTGGTCTTACCATGAGGTGAACTGAGGCAGCCACCTCAGGTGCCAGACTGAGGGGGGGGGGGGGGGGGGGGGGGGGAGGTTGCCACTACCCAGAGTGTAGAAAATTGTGTCTGGTGCTGGTGCATATGTATTCTCTCTTCTCTAGATGCACAGCGATGGTGGAGTGCTGTGCTGGATGAAGGAGGGCACAAGAGACATAACAGGCAGGCAAAAGAAAAGATGAGAGGGAATAACAAAAAAGCCTCTTATGTACTTTTCTGGCACCCCCAGGAGCCTGGCCTGATTAACAGCAGCTTCTCAGGGAGCTTCCTGTTTCCTGCTGCTTCCCTGAACCCACTTGAGGGGAACAGGCAGTCAACTGAAGTAGTAGGAGCCAGTTACGCCTTTAAGACGCTGATATCTTCCCTCACTCAGGCCCTGCTACCAGTCTGCTTATTTGTCCCCTTCAATTGAGTGTTGGAGAGTCACTATAGCTGGCACAGAACAGCAGTCATGAGTGAAAGAAGAAAATGCCCCTCTGTGGCAGCATTCAGAAAAGAAAGAAAGCAAAGGAAGCTTTTCTATCTAAGCAGGAAGGAGCTCTCCTGAGATACATAGACACAAATATTCACAGTGAGCCTTCCGGCACCAGTGAGGATGTGAGTGGTGAGGAGATGACTGATCTTCCAGTTAGTCAGAGTGAAGGTGACCTGTCAGCTACTGCAGCATCCATATCTCCATCTCAAATGGATGTAACCATATACGTTCCTGAAGAAAAGTGTAGATCAGAGAAGAGTGTGGTGGAGACGCAAGAAACAGCTGCTGCTGAGTTTAGTTCCTTAAGTCTAGATGATCCAGGACTATGGACCCACTTGAGCAGTAGCCTGAGAGACTTCCTTGTTCTGCCTGGGCCACAGCAAGTAAAAAACTTCATGTTCCCCAAAGACAATGAAAATAGAAGTTTCCTTCCAACACATTACTGGCGTGAAATCCCCAATGGTGACAAAGTGGAGAAGCCTGGCTTATGTAAGAAAAAACCCAGAATGCTGCATACTGTTTTTGTTGCAAACTCTTCCAGTCTAATGTTCCAGCCACATTGGGTTCTACAGGAACAAAGGACTTGAAAAATCTGGCTAGAAATCTGGCATGCCATGAGAAGGCAACAAATCACCAGAGAGCATTCCATAGGTGGAAAGAGCTTGAGATGAGACTAAGGTTAAAGGCCACCATAGATGATCAGCATCAAGAGTAGATTGCATCAGAGTCTCTTTACTGGCAAAATGTTCTGAAAAGGCTCATTGCCATTGTGAGAATGCTTGCTACCCAAAATGTAGCACTGCGTGGCACTTTAGATCAGCTGTATGTGCCAAACAATGGAAACTTCCTTAAAATTGTGGTCCTGATGGCTGAGTTTGATTCTGTACTCCAGGAGCATCTAAGGAGAGTCACCACTCAAAAAATGTACACAAGCCACTACCTTGGAAAAACAATTCAAAATAAGATCATACAGTTACCGGCAACAAAAATCAAACAGAAGATTGTGGCAGATCTGAAGTCAGCAAGATATTACTCTATTATTCTGGACTCACACTTGACATCAGCCATACGGAACAAATGACTTTAATGGTGCATTTTTTAACAACAACAAAACCTAGTGAAAATATCCCTGCAATGGTGACTGTCAGAGAGCATTTTCTAAAATTTATCGATATTGATGATACTACAGGAGCTGGTATGACAAATGTGCTTCTTAAAAAGCTGGAAGATACAGGAATTGTGATAGCTGACATGAGAGGTCAGGGCTATGATATTGGTGCCAACATGAGAGGAAAGAACAGAGGAGTGCAGACACGGATCCGAGAGTTAAACCCTCAAGCTTTTTTTGTTCCATGCAGTTCCCATTCATTGAACTTGGTGGTCAGTGATGCAGCTTCAGCTTCTAGTGAGGCTGTTGAATTTTTTAATGTAATTCAAAGCAGCTATGTATTTTTCTCTGCATCAACTCATCAATGGCAAATTTTGAAGCAACATCTGGGAACATCCTCTCTGACACTGAAACCACTGAGTGCCACATGATGGGAAAGTCGAGTGGAGGCGACAAAGCCTATCCAACACCAAATTGGGAAGATAGATGATGCCATAGTTGCCATTATGGAGGATAATGCTATGACAGGAACTGTTTGTGGGAGAACAGTGGTAGAGGGAAATGGAATCACCAGAAACATACATAACTTCAAATTTCTGTATGGCTTAGTGTTGTGGCATGACATACTGTTTGAAATAAATGTTATAAGCAAGAGACTTCAAGGTGTTGACCTTGATATATCTGGAGCAATGAAACAACTAGCAAAGCAAAGACAGAACCTACAGTCTTACCGGTCAGATGAGGGATTTCAAAACATTCTGAAGAGTGCACAGAAGTTGACAGAGGAACTTCACTCTGAAGTTATTTTCCCACCCGTTCAAAAATACAAGAGTCACCTAAGAAGAAGACATTTTGATTAGGAGGCACAAGATAATCCCATAAGAGACCCCAAACAACAATTCAAAGTTGAATTCTTTAACCAGGTGCTAGGTTGTACAATAGAGTCAGTTGAAGAACGTTTCATGCAGCTCAAGGAACACAGCAGTATATTTGGGATGTTGTATGATATTCCAAAACTCCTCACTATACCCGAAGACCTACCCAGCAATGCAGGGCACTAGAGACAAGGTTGACACATGACGGGATATTGATGCAAGTGATTTAGGTGATGAACTGAAAGCCCTTTTAAGATACATTTCAGCAGGATCAACTCCAAAGGCTGTTCTGGAATATATGTGCACAAATAAGATGACCACCCTTTTTCCAAATGCTTTTGTTGCTCTGCGCTAGCTTTGGCTGAGTTAACACACTAAAAAATAAGAGTGTAGTCATGGCAGTATGGGTGATTACACTAGCTGCCCCAAGTACAATTCCACCTGGGATTTTGATAGCAGTTTGGTGAGTTGGTGGGCTCATTCCAACTGTCCACCTCATAACTCCCTCCACTATAGTGTCACTAATTGGTACTAACATCAGCAGACTCATTAGGCCATAGAGTGAATGGGCCTGAAGATTGAACTGAGCTAACCCAACTCACAGGTCACACCTACACTGTGTTAGATGCAGGGAACCACGTTACAATGTGACCCTGACCTGATTACAACACAAATGAAAGTGTAGTTAAATGGGATCTGACCATGTCCTCTCAACCAATCCTAAACCTTTGATTGTCCAAAGTTTTATTCCATTGTAAGGAATACTCTTAGGCTATGTCTACATAGTGGTGCTGCATCTAGGAGCTCTGGGGGTGCTGTCATACCCCCTGTATGAAATAGTAATAACAAACACCAAATCCATGGTTCCCACCACTAGCACCCCTACTATAAAAATTGTTACAGCTCCCCTGTGTCTTTCAGCTTTAAATTGCGTTTTAATCAGGTCAGGGGACAACCATGTTTGTAATTGGGTTCCATGACTTGATTATAGTTATAGTGTAAACAGAGCCTTATAAACACTTCCTCTTGGTTCACATGTGGGGGAAGCATGTATTGCTCATTCCAACGCTACCTGTTCTGGGCATAAGCAGAGAACTTCAATACCAAGGACTACATTTATTTAAAAAGAAAAAGGAAAGAATCCAGGAATAAAATCTAATTTGGAGATCACAAAGAGTAATAATGCAGTAGGTGTTCTTCTGTAAAGAAGTTTTATTTATATGCTGCTGAACATCTATTTTTAAACATGATTGGTGTTGAATTTTCTTGGAGCATTATAACTAAATATAGCTGCCTGGTCTTAGAACTGAGTTTCTCTGAGACAAGGACAACAATAATTAGTAATCAGGGCAGGAGACTGAGCATGACAATTTCTACCCCAGAGCAAAATCCATTAGCAGCAATTTTAGACAGCAATAATTTAAAATCTTTTAAATATTGTACAACTGTAATGTTATACTATAGGAAAGATAATTTCCACAATGTTTCTTACACATTCACTTTTTTAGGGATTTTAAAGCCTAAATTAAGAAAGCATTCCAGAAAATTTTAACCCCTCTTGAAGATTGTGATTTCAATATTTTCCAGAAGAAAAAAAATATTTTGAGGTTCTAGTAGTGGTCAAAATGCTCATGCTGACATTTTAAGGCTGGCTTGGAGGGAACAGAGTTTGAGTGACAGATATTAACTCAAGCTTTGTCTACAGCAGTGTTTAAAAAGTTATGTTGCTAGAACACATTAAATAACACAATCTAAAGGCCTCATCTACACCTAAATCTTCAGTCAACCTAGCTACATTGCTCTGGGGTGTAAAAAATTCACATTCCTGAGAGACATAGTTAAGCCAATCTAAGCCACTATATAGGCTTGATCTACTAGGTTGATGGAAGAATTCTTCTGTTGACATAGCTACCAACTCCTGATGGGATGGATTTACTACAGAAATCTACTGGATTTACTATGGAAAAATCACTGCAGCAAGTATCAGCTGTACCACTGCAGGACTAGTAGCGTAAACATAGCCTAACTAATATGTTCTACAAGTCTAGGGCGTGGTCTACACTAGCAATTTATGTCGGTAATCCTATGTCAAGACAAGGCCTCAGCTTCTCTAAAAGCCAACCTGATTGACAAAATGAATGATGACTCAGGAAAAGGAGAACATTGCAGATATATTCTATTGATTATTGGACCAGCAATTGAGCAGCAATGGTTGAAGGGAAGAGTAGGACAATAAGGCAGGTAATTTTGAAGGAAATAAGTCCCCAGGACGGGAGGGGGAAAAGAGAGAAGGATCTACAAATGAAAGAAAAGGTAGCATCAAACAGAAAGGAAAAGCCAAGAAGTAGAAAAGGTTGTGCTATCTCATACCCCCAGTTTAAAGATGGCAAGTTGGTATTTAATTCAGGGGCCTGGCAGGGTTTAACTGGGCAAAACTCACTTTTGTTGCATACCTAAATTAACTCACTTTTGTTGCATACCTAAATTAAAATGGGAAGATTTAAAAAAAATAAAAGGAACACCAATTGTTTGAACAAAAGCAGTAGAGTTGCTTTTACATTTTGTATGCACAAAAAGATAAAGTGAGCATGTGAGACAAAGTGGGTGAGGTAATATCTTCTGTTGGACCAACTTCTGCTGGTGAAAGAGACAAGCTTACGGGAGACAAACTACAGCTCTAAAGCTTGTCTCTCTCACCAACAGAAGTTGGTCCAGTAAAAGATATTACCTCCCCCATCTTGTCTCTCTAATATCCTGGGACCAATACAGCAAACACTGCAAACAAAGGAGATCATGTAGCATTTTAAATAAATGGACAAAAATAACTAGTGAGTGTATAAACAGAAGAGTCAGGTTTGCAAAGTCAATACAGTAATAGAAACAACAAAAAAATGTATGTAGAACAACAAAGAACTACAAAAGACCTCTTGGACAATCTAATATGGGTATCCAGTTGTCAGATGCATTAAAAAAATTCTTCATCTTGTATTTGTGTGTTAGGGTATATTTTCATCCATCTTTGGTAGCAGTGATGAAAGCTTCTCTCGGTGAATCTTTATAAAACTTATACTGAAATTTGTCTGTCTGAAAATTAACATTGCCTATATCACAACAGTTCTTTGCACTTGTCAGTTTGCTTCCTACATTTGAGAACGTTTCCTCAAGATGCTGGGGGATTTCAGAGGTTTCAGTTTGAAAATGGAAGTAACAAATTGCAATAGCTAGAGCACATTAGGTAAAACATTCTCTATTCATCTTGAAAATTCAACACCACTTTTCAGTCAGTCACATCCTTGACAGTGAAGGAGCATGGGAGTGATGGATTTTTCACTGAGGGTATCCACATTTAACTATGTTTTCCACACCAGTAGAATGGCTAGGGAATGGAATGGCAATGGTATTAGATATTTCTTAAGATGGTGGACACCACTCTCCCAAATATTCATTCGCCACACTCTGTAGAATCTCATCACTTTCTATCTCCACATGTATGTGGAGGGAATACAGAACTGTCAGTTAGCTCCATCTGCCCCTTTTCTGCTTATTTCCAGATGATAATCATGACACACACTTAGGACTAGAGGAAGAGATACATGTTCATCCAGTGTCTCTACCCCAACTCACTCTCCCTTTACTACATACTCAGGGTGAAATCTACTGTGGTGCAGAGGGTCAGCCCAAGGCCTGTGCACCACATGAGGTTTGCCTACATTAGAAAGCTGTACCACTAACTATTCTGGTATAGCTAAAGTGTCAACCCCCTCACCCATTAACTATACTGACATAGGTAAAGGGGTACAACTTGTGTGTATAGACAAGGCTCAGTTTATGAAATAGTTTTCCAAAGGGCATGATAGAAACACTGTTAATTGAGACCTTTAATTGAGACTTATCTGGATAACGTTTTACAAACTAAACTGTATTGAACAGTTCTGCAGCAGCAGTGGGATGGATTAAATAACAATAAAACCCCATTAGGTTAAATATTATTTGTTATTACAGTAGAGAAAAAAATGCTTCGGTCAAGATTGGACCCTATTCACTCCATTAGGTCTTGTCTACACAGGGAAATTTACCACTATAATTATACCGGTATAACTCCTCTTGTGGACACTCTTATTCCAAAATAAAAACATCCACACAGGGAGTTATACAGATATAACTGGTATAAGAATGATATAAAGATATAAGTATGCCAGCAAATTTCCCCAGATATGTCCCCTTGTATCACCAAAAATAATAATACTTCCTTCAGTGAAGTTTACAGTCCTCTCCTCTCAACACTTGTAGACACTTGTGTGCACTCCCAACCCATCAGTAGCTGTTTATTCAAGCAAAACTTGTTTAATTATTCTAATCTCAAATCAATCCCTTCAACCTGTAGTCCTTTGTGACTTTTTAAGAATCATAACATTTTCTCTGTCTTTCTTGGCTTTGAACGTAGGGCTTCAAAGCAGGTCAGACATGCCAAAAAGCTGTTAAATTTGATCAGCCAGCTAGTGGGGACAAGATGAAGAATTTCTTCCTATGCATTGACCATTCCTGTTGGGGAGAAGGAAATCAGCTTTGTTCATGCAATGATGAGACAGGATTTCTTCTGAAATTTCTCAAATATCTCATCATCCTCTTCCATGTGATTGATAGTATGGTTTTGCCAAAGTTTGTGGAGAAGGAAGAGGCAGCACACAAGGCCACTTGCAATAAGGCATTCTTATTTTCACCCTAAGGGCTGCAATACAGAAGGAAAGCATCCACAGTTCACATTAGTATTGTCATCCCCATCCGCAACCATCTGTTTCAGCTGCAGAGCAGTTTTGTTGCTGTTTGTGGTGCAATGGCACAGCCTTTTCAGCGCTGTCTTCTAAGAGATCTAAGAGGCAGTTAGCCATGCCAGGCCTCCGTGTTAAATAAGTCACCAGTCCACCATTTAGGGAATATTTCTGTATTGCCTTGTTTGGAAGTGTGACTTAAATCTGAAAAACAGTTCATTATTTCTCAGAGTTTTCTCTAACGAGCTAGCACATTATTTACTACACGGAACCTTCATTTCCCTTTTAAATTCACAACCAGGGCATTAATAGCATTATTAATAATATAGATATTATTACTGGCATTAACAATAATTCTATAAAGTGTTCTTTACCAAGTCTTTTATCCAAGGATTTCAAAGCATGTTATCAACAGTAATTCAGATTCATGATGCCCCTGTGGGGTAGGTAAAGAATATATAGGGAAAAGCAGACACTACTAGGGTAGAATTTTAGAGCCTTTTTACATTGCACATATATGCCACACAACATGTTAGGGCAGGAAGCAAAGAAAAATCCTCTATCTAGGTGCTAATGCAGTGGGAAATTTATAATTTGACCAGGAAATTAAGGTTAATACCCCTATTCTTAATGACTGCAAGTAATAAGGAGTAAATTGTGCAAATCATTAAACTTGAATCGAGGATGCTTTAGAACTTGACTTCAGCCTGGGTTCAGAAACAGGCAATGGGCAGAGCTGGTCAGGAATTTTCCATTCCAATGGAAAAAACCCTGATCACAAAATCAAAATGTCTGTGGGTAAATTTCAATTTTGCAAATTCTTTAAATCTATTTTTGTTGGGAAAAATCAAAATGCCAGCTCCTCAGCTACCCACCTTGAAGGCTCTTGTCAAATTCAATCTCTGCCTAAGGGGAGAAAGTGAAATTGCAAGTCTTTAAGACGGGCATTTGGTTCGGCTGAAAAATTCAGTCTCTGTTCTCCTGAAACAAAGTTTCTGGAAATCCATTCCTGTAACAAACGTGTGTCAAGATGGAAATAAACTTTTTCTTTTGGATGGCAGTGAACATTGTAAAGATGCTTTTTGCTGATGCATTTAGAGTTTGAACTGCGTTAGTTGGGAAAGTTCATCATAGGGCAAGTCACATGGGATTTCGGCTGTGTCTCTAATTAGCTGAACTACCCCAAGTAACATGCAAGGTCATCAGAAGCCATTTTCTCTCAGTTTCTCAGAGAGAGAGAAAGAGAGAGGGGGGGGGGGGAATGTGTTCATCTAAGTTCTCTGAACTACACTGAAAAAAATAGAAGGAAAAAAAGATTGTATCCTTTTTGATAATTTATCTCACAGAGAATGACTGTTTGTATAAAGAGGGAAGGAGGGGTTTTGTTTCTCTTTTGGCAATTTTTCCATGACATTCTCAGTCGAAGTGGAAGAGATTTATTTTAGTTTGTAGGACACAGACCTCACACCAAAACACTAGAACAGTAGAGGGCTCCGCCTATTAATAATTCTACTAGTCAGTGTTAACCTTATTTTAACTTTTGCTGGTAGCAAAGGCTACGGTTAAGAAGTGTATTGAGACATCTGTTCCCCATTCGTTCACATCCTTAATCTTTCTGAAAATTCTCCCTTTCAGATGAAATTTTCCATGATTGGTCTCAACCCCAGAAGTGGATATTTTCTTGAACGTTGAGCCATATTCATTCACCCATTTTTAAATTTTCAAGAGTTTTAAAAAACGACTGTAAAGATTAAAGCCTTTGGCAATAACTCAAATGGCTCATCTTTATGAGTTGAAAACATTTAGCAGAGCTCATCTAAATTATTTATTCATTAGTTAATCACTCACAATGTACTTGGAGCTGCACAATACAGAAAGGAAGATCCTTCCCCAAGGATAGACTAAATAGATAGACAACACATCACACTCAAAGGGCACAGCACGATGAGCGGTTCTATCTTTGAGCATCTCAGATGAGATTCAGGAAAGCCACAGAAGATAGAAGATAATCAGAACATGCATTTTAGCCAAAAGGACAAAAGAAAGGTTGGATTTAAAAAAAAAAATTGTAAAAGAACCAAAGAGAACTAGTGTATTTTAATGGAACAAGCTTGAAGATTTCTATGTGCCAGAGCATAGTTAATAAAGTCACTGAGACCTGTAAATACTATACTTGTAAAAGGAACAGATCTTTCTAAAGGTTGGGAGGAGGAGCTGGGGAGATTGGCAACAAAATTGTGCATTAACAAGTTTCTATGCATCAGAGCCACTAGGAACTTTACTTGTAATTGTATTTTGTAAAGAAGCTTTAGTCAATTGCCCTCATAGATCCTACTAATAGAAAAAAATGATATCAGTGTCATTAGGTAAACCACATTTGGGTAAAACTGATTGTGAAATTCTTTTCTAAAATAAACTGTACTGAGAAAACCAAGATAATAGAAGATCTTGAAGGTAAAATTTGCAAGGACCATTTGAAGACATTTAATACTTTAAATAAATCAGGATTTTAAAAAGCTATATGAGATAGTGCTAAATATCTGAAGGGCAGCAATATAGAAGAGGGAAAATAATTATTCACACTGGGTACTAAAAGTTAAAGAGTAAAGGGCTAACATTGAGAAATGATGCATTTACTTTCTGATACGTAAAATTCCAAAAATGCTACAGGCTATGCTGCTCTCTGAAAATGATATATTTTGTTTAGTCATTAAGAACAACATTTTGATACTAAGACCAGACCTGGTAACAGTTTGCATAGGGGGAGGCATTTATAGTACAGTCTGTAAAAGTGATCAAGGAAAGGATAAAAACAGAT
Source organism: Trachemys scripta elegans (assembly GCF_013100865.1). Classification (NCBI taxonomy): domain Eukaryota; kingdom Metazoa; phylum Chordata; order Testudines; family Emydidae; genus Trachemys; species Trachemys scripta. The sequence goes on from NC_048300.1 coordinate 100,958,896, forward strand.
TTATGGGAAGGGTAGTGCTTTATGCAAAGAGTTAGACTACTGATCCAAAAAGATCTTCCAACACTATCTGGCCTGAATATATGAAAATAAGAGATCTATTAAGGGAAGGGGAAGCGATATTGGAATCAATCATTGAGAGGTAATACTGAGCAGAATGATGACTTCAGTTGAAGTCAATATTAAAATGTATTGATCTGAGAGATAAATATTGACCAAAGTGAAGCCAAAGTCAATATTTAACTTCAGGAACAGTAAATCCCGATAGTAACTATAAAGAGCAGCCAGCATCACCTGTGTCTGAAATATATTCTATTATATTTTACAAGGGACTAGAAGCTTTTAAATGAGAATCATTTTCTTGGATTTCGGAAAGCCCCCTGCCTTGCAGACCAATCCAAACTGTATGCACTTTATTTTCCAAAGATCATATAATGGTTGGGGTGATCTAGATATTAAGAGAACCAATCCAGGCATTTAAAAGCTGCCTATTTAACTAAAAAACATTTGTGAGCATCTTTTGCAGATTTATGTTAATTATGAAATGCTGCAGCATGTTGGAAGCTGAAGCTATTTAACAGTTTATTGGAAAATCAATTATAAAGTATGTAACGTATCTCCACAATTTTCTGCCTTTTTTTTTATTTTCCCCTCAACACATCAATTGGACCCATAAAAATGTTCATGTACATAACAGTTCCCATTATATTTACAAGTTATTTCAATATATAAACTATCAGATATTGATGCCCATAATTTTGTGCTGGTGGTGTTATTAAAATTTCTTTCAGTTCTGCTACTGAACTGTATGTGATCTGTTTCCTAACCCACTGCCTAAAGTTTTACAATGTTAAATCGAAAAATCTCTCTCTTTTACTCTCTCCATTCCTCTATGTCTTTGCTGGTATTAATGAGATGGAGCTGATTGTCACAAGTAAGATAAAAGCAAATTAATAAATACAAATAATTAAGCAAAAAACCCACAGCAGTTAACAGCCTTGAGGCAGCTCTAACAAACAGGTTTTCCCTATAACATTCTGAAGGATTTTTATGTTATTATATTAGAAAGCCATTTGGTTTTAAAACCTGCTGTATATTTATATTTATTTTTCTAAAATCCAAATAACACATTTACAATAAAAGATTATGTGGACAGCCCTGGAGGATACCAATGTTCCTAGTCTAGACTGTAGAACATAAACACAAGGAATGATGTACCACAACTGTATACAATAAGGCTTTAATTCTATCAGAAGGGGTTTTATGACATTAAGAATCATGACAGTGAACCTCAAATGGTTTATTCATGTCACCACAACCCAAAGATTAAATTAGTTCTGATGTACTTACGCTTAGGATCATGGAATTAGAGATGGAAAACTGTCCTAAATGCCCATTTCCCAGCCAATGCCATACATTTTCTAGTACACAGTCCAGTCTAGTTTTAAATGTCCTAAGCTACTGAGAGACAATGGCCTAGTTTTTCAAAAATTTGGGTAGTTTTAGACACTAATTTTCAGAGTTTGATTTTCAGAAACTCTGAACACTGAAAACTCCATCTGAAGTCAATGTGTTCAGCACCTCTCGCAAATGAGGCCAAGATGGGTGTCTCAAGTTGGGCACCCAAAATTAGTGGACACTTGACAATTTTGTATGTGCTATTGCTGTAGCCATGTTGGTCCCAGCATATTAGAGAGACAAGGTGAGCGAAGTAAAATCTTTCAGTGGGCCAACTTCTGAGAGAGACAGGCTTTCAAGCTTACACAGAGCTCTTCTTCAGGTCAGTTTTGGCATTTGTATCTAAATTGTTCCCTCTATTAATTTTGTGTTTCTATCTAAAAAATGCAATCAAATTTGTCTGGCAAGATATTCTTTTAATATTCTTGCAGCATATTTCTCATGGCTCTCTCAGCCTCCTGAACGCTAGATGGTAAGTAATTTCTTTAATAATATTTGTTCTGTTGTTTTAAAAGGGGACATGGACGAAAGCTGGGCCATTATTTAATATAATCCAAAATTTCATACTTATTTTCCCTGCTAGCAATGAGTTAAGCACTGACAAACTGTGAGATTGAGTACTTCCTAAAATACTGGAAAAATAACATCAAACTGTATTATAATAGCATCCAGGAAGTCAAGTATTTTGCTCGAGTTAAGCATCTCTAGCATTATAAACAAAGGTGATAATACTGGGGATTTACCCATTTGAGAGAAGAGAAGAGTCAAGCTCCATTCCTAATCAGAAAAAGGACATTTTAACAGAATCACATTAAAAAGGGATTGCATTGTTACTGCAATTTGGCTTTTGAAAAGTTTACCAACCAATGTAAGATACCAACAAAAGAAAACAAATAAAAAACTGTTGAACTTGTGATATTTCTGGGGACAGATAATACACTCTTTGAAAAAAAAACCTCGATATATTTTCTTTCTCAAACCCAAAAAGATTTCATTAAGTGTGGCCATCATCAAGCCTTTGGCTGGATTGTGATGATTCAGTCTCTTTGTTTCCCTCGCACAGGATGAAGTCTTTATGCAGTATTGTCTGAATGTTTGCTCAGTTAATCTCCTAGCAATGTGTGATGAACAATCTGCCTATTGACTGTCTCAGCAATTGCTAGGCCCTCCACCCTCACCCCATGTTGAGACTCATCTAGTCTCTGCTGGCTGCTCATTTTCCTTTAAAAGAAGTGCTCTGTCTCTCTTCCCATCCCCCAATTTAAAATCCCCACCTCCCTCTGCTATCCCATACCCTTCTCTTCTCCTCTGTCCCTCCCTCTGGAATCTGGAAAATGCTGCCTACATCATAGTCTGTCCTTGGATAATTACTTAGTTCCAGTCACCTTGAGCTCTCATAGCACAGAATGATCTCTCTACTGAGTTTCGTATCTTCATTTTCATACCAAGGAAAACAAACTTAGTATGAACAGGCAAGTTTTGGCAACAGCTGTCATCACATTATCCACAGAGTGCTAGTAATGGATAGTTGGCGGGGGGGAATAGTGTAGGAAGCTATACATCACGAATAAAACCCAAGAACTGATCTCAGAGCAGGGCTGTTCACTCACATCAACTCAGAAGAAAAATAGAGAAAGGACCAAATAAAAATCCAAAATGCTACATACTGAAGTTTTGAACTAGCTTAAAATCAAAACCTAGGACCCAATTCTGCAATCAATTCCACTTGGGTACGGGGCTTTGCCTGTGCATAGCCAATTGCAGGATAGGGACCCCTACCATAGGAAAAACCAAAAGTACAATTCAAAATTCCTTAAGCCTTGGTGTTTTAAATCCAGACCCCAGGAAAGTTTTCAAAAGTACCAGCATGATTTAGGAGCCAAATTCCCATTCTCAAAAGTGACTTAGGCACTAGGACATCTTATTTTGGAACCAAAAGCACAGTCCAACAAACCAAACCAAACAATTGACAGCAAAATATTCAACACTTTAAAGGATACCAATGATTTTTTTAAAACATGGGTTTGAAAAAATAATTAGCCTTTCCCTGAAGCAGCCTCAGAGCCAGTGGTTCAAACACATATTTCCCTGTGCATATGAACTACAAGTGTAATATCACACTTACTACAAAGTTTCCCTGGTGAACTTGCAAATTTCCTTAGACCAAACTTCATCTCCATGAGCTCAGTTTGAACACATTTTGCATGTATTTCCTTAATTCTTAATGAAATTTGGGTTCAAAATTCATGTTTCATACTCAAAATGTCTCCCATTGGGTTTTAAGACAAGCTTATTTCTCCCATAGAAACATGCTAGTAAAATAAATTCTTATCTTGACAACCTTTGGTTTTTCCATTGCACTATTCCACATAGACATAATTAATCACTGAATGCATATGTGTAAGGGGGTATGAAGCAGAGCTTTGTTTCCTTTTCCAGGGATCTATGATATTGTTTTTCAAAATTTTATTCTTTGCAATGGCTTATGTTTTGAAGTTCTGTAGAACCTTGAACTACAGATATCATGAATCATATTTTCAAAAGAATTCCTGATGCACAAATAATGCCTTTAAAAGGAATACATTCCAGCACTGCTTGATTCTGCCTCGCAAAGGTTCAGAAAAGGAAGAAATAAACTTGTTTTAAAATAAAGGAAAATGCTGGCATTAAAGAAACTGTGCTAATAGAAGGGGTGCGTATAGTATACCATGGTTGTATGTCTCCAGCATCTTGTTTACACCTCAGGATCTCAAGTCACACATTCTTAAGAGAAGGATTAATCAAAAGCAAGGAGTTAACTACATGCCTTTAATTAACTTGATCTCAGAAGTTTCCTCCAGTCCAGAAAAACAGGAAAGTTGCATATTTTTATGCAGTTCTCTTCTCAAAGTACAGGCAGTAACTCATCCAATTCTGCAAGGTCTTTCCTATTCCTTGTCTCTCCCTCTCCAGTCTAAGGGTACATCTATACTTACCCGCTGGTTTGGCGGCAAGCAATCAATCCCAGAAGTGCTTGCCGTCAACGCCGGTAATCCTGCTCCGCGAAAGGAGTAGGCGGAGTCGACGGGGGAGCCTGCCTGCCACGTGTGGACCCACGGTAAGTACCTTTAAGTTCGAACTAAGATACCTCGAACGAAGTTGCGTATCTTGGTTCAAACTGGGGGCTTAGTGTGGACCAGCCCTAACTTTCACCCTGCTGCCTCCTCAAACACACACAACACCAAGTCACCGCCAATGCCAATTACCCTACCATTACCCTTGTGCTTACCCTTGCTAGCACAATTCTTCCCTGCCCTCAGAGCCTCCCCAACACCCCTCACTTCCCTTCAACCCGACCCTCTACCCCTTCTCAGAAACACACACACACACCGCTATGCCCCAGGCTGACAACCACATCACTGCCAATACAGTAGAGCTGATCATGTTTCACCAAAATGCGCTGTTCTGTCAAAGCATATTTGTTTCCACAAAGCTTTCTTTGGGAGGGTTTTTTGGGGGGGGAAAGAGACCAAGTGGGTGGTTCATATACTGGCCTGTGATGTAGGGGACCAAGGTTCAAGAGTTGCTCTGCCTGAGACAGAGCAGGTTTTACATCCCAGATCACTCTGAATGAAGGAGAGCATGGACTTGAACCTGGGTTTGCCATACCCCAACTGCCAGGATACACATCAGCCTCAGAACCCCGCCCATTCCTACCTGCCACCCACCACCAACACCAGGCTCAAAAGCCCCCCTCTTCTTTTCCCCAGACAAGAACCTCTCCCCACCCAGGTGCTTACTGGAACTAAAGAGAGGAGGAAGAGGCAGGGGATGACTGTGATGGCTACGGAGAGCATTATGCGATCTGTTTGTGGGGCTGAACAGAATCTGCCCCTACTCTGTTCCCTACTCCTTTCTTCCTCCCTCCACTGCCTATAGTCTATGGTCTTTACTGGATTTCTTTACTAAGTTAACTATCAGTTTACTCGAGGTACTTACCACGTTTGATCCAGGTGACTAATATTTGTTCTTTACTCTAGGCATCAGCCCCACTAAAAGCCCATTGAAGACAGCAGGTGATCCTGAATCCTGCAATGCATCACCCACACTACACAGAGCCTACAGTGCAGCTGACAGGTGAGGCATTTTTGGTGGGGCTTAGCCCCATTAACCCTTTAAGAACAGTAGCTGCCCCGGAACACTCATGGGACAGAGGAATGAAGAAGTCTAAGTTCACATGGCCAGATCCTGGACTGCATTAGGGTCTCTCTTTACTTCTCTACTAGTGCAAATGTGCCCCAAAGACAACTTACCTAGCTATCGGAAGTCTAAGGGGATCAGCAGACGGCAGAGAGCCACTGTAGCAGTTCCTGCACTTACTTCCCTGATAGGTCATGAAGATAAAGAGGTAATCTCTGGGGGGAAATGAGAAAGTGACTGGGATACCCATGCATCCTTCTGATTTCCCAGCTGCCATAATGGCCTCTTCAGTCCATAGGCAGCCATCTTCAGTTAGAGCAGCCCCAAAGAGACTACAAAAGTGGCTCAGAATTGCTTCTGCATCTTCCTCTGATCCTCAGCAGCAGCAAACACCCTTAAGCTGTGTCTGAGGAACTGGCATTTTAACTTCTATTGCTTTCCCCTCAAGGAGCCTGACCAGCTCCCTTCCCCTGACCCACTGTCTCTTCCAGCATCCGTGGAGCCAGAATCCTATGGATTCTCTGCAGTGAGCCTTCCCCATGGTTGAGGGGGGAGGGGGCTGGCATTCCCTCCACCCCCTTCATGACCTCAGTCCCAGATGCAGCAGGAGAACATGGGCCTTGCTTTAATAGTAACACCATGAAGGTGCAGCCTATTTGGTCACATTTATCACTGTACTAATCTAAGGTTTGCTGTCCATAATTAATCAACCTTAGTCAAAATAAATAATCCAGCATTTTTCAACTTCAAAGTGCTTTTCAAACACTAGCTAATTAAAGATCAGGAACAATTATTTCTAAGTTACTTTATAGACACTACTTAAAAATGAAATAAGGACATTTTTGACCATGTGTGTGGGTTTTTTTTAGTTTTCTATTTGTTTTTCTTGTTGTTTTGGTTTGGGTTTTTTACTTTTACTCTACCAGCTACCTGCTAACATAGTAATAATATGGAGATTTCCATGCAAACCAAATATAGCAAAAGAAACAAACACAGTTGATTCTGATCCTGCAAATATGAAACCTTGTAATACTGCTTAATTTTTTTAAAACCCATTTCACACATTTCTTTTAGCTCCTGGTGGCCACATACTTGTTAAAACTTTGCAGACTGAGGACAAGGAAGGGAGAGGAAGAGTTGGTTCCTTTTATGTGGATTGACACCTGTCAATGGCTCAGTGCTTAAATAGCAAGTTCTCATTCTTGTCTGTGTCTCTCTCTGTAATGAAAATAAAGAGAACACAATAAAAATACACTAATAATCCTGAAGCACACCAGATTTTCCATGTAGAAATCATAGTCTTTTCTCTCATGAGCTGTAAGATCTACATAAAAATTAATTGTATCATACAACATTGTGTTAAAGTAACATGAAGAGTTTAACAGACCCACAGAAATTCTGAATTAAAACAAACTCTTTTAACACACTACCCTTGACTCATCTTCTTACGTCTTAATCTCTAACCACACATAGGCTCTTTAAAAATAACATTAAAGAACTGAGTGCGACTTAAGAGTGTGCAGCACTCTGCCCACACTATGCAAACATTAAAGTCTGAAACGTTAACTGAATTAAAAAAAAAGACTGATTTCATTCAGCTTTGGATCACAGGTCCTTAGTCTCTGTGTCTCAGCTCACTAGGTGTAAAATGGGAACAGCCTATCACACAGGAATGTTGTGTGAATAAATTCATTACTATTTGTGAAACACTCAGCTACTGCAGTGATGGGCAGGAGAGGTATATTTAGTGATGTAGATTTATTAGCCTTATTGTGATATATAAACCATTCAGGGCAGAAACAATGCTCACTGATTCTCACTCTGCTTGCACTAGTTAGGAGTAATTCCACTGGAGATGGACCACTTTTACACATGAAAGTGAATCAGGCGCCAGCCATCTCTTTCCATGCATCTTTTTAGGCAGTGTAAAAATAATAAATAGGATTTGTTTGAACCCGGCTGAGAGCACTTACAATTGCGTCAAAGGACCCAAGTACAACTTTGTTTCCACTTTGTAGTTTAGACAGGGACTTTAACTATGTTCCAGATGCATTCAAAGGCCTTGGCCTTGTTCATTTGTTTAGCACAGTAACCCTGCCTTGAACAGAGCAGCATTGTAGATGTGTTTACCCAGTTTGGAAAATAATGCCATTAACTAATTTCTGAAACGGTTTTAAAAGCCAGGGTAGCATTAGGGGGAGCAAAAGGCACCACAGCACATATTTTAGCCTTGGCATGATCTGAGGCTCAGCAATACAAAACAAAGCTCTTAGAGTGCTAGTGTTAATGGAGGTTTTCCACTTTGTAGATTGTTTTATTTAAAAGTGGGGGGGGATGAAAAAATACAATGAATTTTAACTATTCGACATGCGATGCCTAAAGTTCTCTGTGTACTTTTAACAAAACAGAATTCCCATGAATATGTATGTGGAGAGACTGAGAACTCACTTGAAGCGGTCACTATCTATTATATAAAAGTGTGTGGCTAGGCCACAGGCAAGACTCCTCCTCTCATGTGCAGATGTCAGAGCTCAATGTCCAGGTTCTGTAGCCAAAGGTTAGCTTCTGTGTTTAGGGAGGCGAGGTTTTGTAAACCACCCTCCAGATGTTGAATTGGGCACTCTTCCACTCCATGAGTCATTGTCTGCAATGCTACCCCTCTTCCCCCGCACACACCCCATCACAGCATGGAGAGGAAGCCAAACCAGTCTGCCATATAGTTGCAGCAATTCTGGATGAGCCAGAGAATAACCCCTGTTGAACCTGATCCAGGATCTATGATCAAGAGGACAAGGAGGCAGGTGCAGTGATGGACTCCTGAATTTACATAGCATGTTAGACTCTCTTTCCCACCAGTGTTTCCATGCTATAAGAATGTTGTCGTCGGCTACTTGGTGCTGCCGATCATCCATGAGTGGTAAAGGGCCAGTAGCATTCTTGTCCAGGAGTGCATGAGCTGCTGTAGCAAAGTGGTGTTGAAAGATCAGACATGCTGTTACAGCCAGTCCACAGGAGTGGGATTCTTCCCCTGAATATGAGCGGACCTTCGAGTTGGGGCGGCAGACCTTCGAGTTGTTCCCTGTCTGAAAATGGGTCAGTCAGTCAGCTGGAGATGTAATAGATTGGTATCATCTGTCATAGCTCTCCAGGCAGACTTAACAGTAATGACATCGTATCAAAGGTCTGGCAGAGCTATGTGTGCTAGCACATATAACCTGGAGGCTGGTGTATAATTCGTGCAGCCACTAATAATGCAAGTGACTGAATTCAGCTCCATGTCAACAAGCTGAATGCAGAGGCTGCACCCCCAGAGCTCAGAACAGCATTCAGCTGGAGCAAACACCAGGCCCAATACAGATGTACAAAAGACCTGTGGGTTTGCTCCCCAGGAGGTTCCCAACAGTTTTTGTAACAAGGCAGTACAGGAAGAGATATTTATTTTCAGGCGAGGCCAGTATGTCAGGCTACAGTCCCAATTATGTGACCCCTGATTGAAATGGCAGTAACCATCCTGTACATGGATCAATATGAGTTGATTGGGGGATGGGAGGCAGATTATCCCACATCTGCCTACTGTGGGTTCTTGCCCCTTACTCTGAACCATCTGGTATTAGCCACTATCAGAAACAGGATATGGGATTAGATGGATCTCCAGTTTGATCAACCTGGCAATTCTTATTCATATGCTGGGTGGGTGGTGGTTCTAAGTCTGGAGGAACCAGACTAAGTTTAATAAATTAGATGATTAAATTCAGGAGTTCTAAAATCAGGTCACCCTGACTATATTATCCTCCCACCACACATCCTCACTTGAATCCCAGCATGATTTTAGCAGCCAATATTCTCGCAAACCAGACAACCAAAGAATAACATTTTATACCAGTTGAGCGCTGAAATTACAAAGTTTCAGATGATGTGCTGTGCAACATTGTCTCTAGTTCTAATAGCTCCAGTGATAATAGTCACTAAAATCAGCTCAGAATAGAAGGCAGTAGGAACATGCAAAGGCAAATGGTTGTAAAAATGGTGTGATTAAAAATTTGATCTGTCGCAAACCAAACCACCAGGAATAGAAAATATTGCCATGTATTACGGGAAAGCTAGAATTTCCAAGCTTTCCATGGAGTGTAATGTTAGTTTGTATTCCTAATGATTCACAAGACATCATACCATAAATGGTCACCGGTTGCTCAGAAAACAAAAAATACAGTGCAACTTACCAGATAGGCCAGGGTGCTTTCAACATCCCAAGCATCTGGACCCATCAAGCACTTCCATAACAGCTCTTCAGTTAGATGCCCATTACTCCACATCATATTTTGTCACTATGCACTTTGAGACATACTGATTTAAAAACGTAGCAAAAATATATTATGCAAAAAATACCAGAAGGAGCCTATCCATATCTTTAATTAATGGTTTAAAACATTCCAGAATAGTTACAATATAAATCTGACACCTATGGGAATTCCATAAAAGGAGTTATATGAATGCAAACAGCATATATAAATCCAAAGGCAAAACAAAAAAAAGTTACATTATCTCTTAAATACCCAAGGATATTATATATGTGTAGATAATAATTAGCTGGCTTGTTTGATTTGTTTTGTTTTTCCAAATTTCATATCAAATTGTCAAGAAATAAGAGGAAAATAACTATTAACAAATCCTTCCATTAATGTTTACTAATAATCAGCCAGCTTTTCAAATTCATTCAAACTTTGTCAAGTTTCAGCTGCAAGTGGATTCCTGTAGTTTAATTATCAACCGCTGAAAAAATGAGATCTATAAACTCAAAACATGCTTAACTAACAGAGACGCTGTAACATGGCATGAAAAGACTTATTGGGACTGTTGAACCAGTGCCTGAGATTACTCTAGGGTTAGGAATTCTGTGTACATTGTTTAAAAACTCCGCCTGTTAAGTCTCTTTCTTTGTCCTGTTAAAAAAAATTTAAAAATAGCAAGAAGTATCCCAGCTGGGGATGAAACCTAGAGACCCCATAAGCAACTTAGGTAATTATAGTGTTAGATAAATTGCAGTTAAGCCATTTGGGTTAACTGTATTACAACCAGTAGCTAGACCAACAAAAGGGTGAAAGGGGACAAAATGTGTGTTGACAACACTACTAAAAACCAGGCAGGAACAGCCTTTCAGTGTCAGAGATCTGCTGCTGGCTTCAAGATATTATAGTCCCAAAGTACTTTAAGTCATAGACAGGAATTGGCTAGCTATAGATTATATAATAAAAAAAACCCAATCAAACAAAAAAATATTCATCTCCCATAAAGGCTGTGATTTCATACTTCAGATACCAGCAAAGGAACTGTATGAATTTGCTTCCCAGATATAGTCAGGAAATAATGGAAATAGGTCCATGAAATGACAAAAGAAAGGCACCCTTTATATTTAGACAAAGGGCCTGTGTTTTCTTTAAATACAGGTGATTTTGTCTATTATATACTTTAATTTTCAACAATTGAGTTATATCATTAATATTCCTGTTTCCCAGGAGAGGTCTTATGAGACCATAAAAGATAAGGTCCGGTCTGTTGTTTGCAGACATTAAAGGTCCTTCTTATTCCATATTTCTTAAAGGTAAGGCTTTCCCCATTGTCCTTAGCCAAAGCTTTCTCACCTTCTCTGTTCTTACTATATCTTCCATGCATCAGCTAGTGACTGCATATCTGTTATTACTGTATGTCCCATGTATAACACCAAATTTTAACTCAGTAACTTTTGTGTGTGTGTGTGTGTGTGTGTGTGTGTGTGTGTGTGTGTGTGTGTGTGTGTGAGGGAGAAAGATTGGTAATGCATTCCCTTTGAGGAAGTGTCTAGTGGGGCACTGCAAGGATTGATGTTAAGTCTGGTCTTCTAGGACTAGATCTACAAAAGAATTTGGGTGGCAAAATCCAACATTTCGGCATCACTAAGATCCTCAAAACTCTTGTTCAGCTGCTGCCTAACCCCGTAGGCACCTAAGATTTCCACACCTCTCAGGAGAGTGCCCTAACCATTGGACTATGGGATATTCTGATGTGGGTCTCCCTCAGTCTCTCCTGTTCCACTGCGTATAAACTGAATATTCATTCATCAAGGGGACTGGATCCTGGGTTCCTTGCTCTCGAGCAAGTGCCCCTGCCACTGGGCTACAGAGACATTCTGCCATTCTTTCTGCCCAATGATCCAGGTTCCAGGAGTGAAGCCAGAGATGCAGAGAGCCTGGGCCCTCAGCCTCCCCCCTTAAGCTCCAGGGCCAGACAGTCAGACAGCAAGGTGCTCGGACTCTGGCCCTGGGGCTGTGTTCGGGGCGGTTGAGTGCCTGGGCTGTCTACGTCTCTGACACTGGAACGAGGTGGGGGGGTTGGGAGGCAGAGAATCAGGGTGCTCAACCTCAGCAGCCCTCCCAGAAAGCTTTTGTCAATTTCATAGGCAGAAAGTGAAGCTGATAAGAGTCTTTCAGGCCAGCAGCCAGAGAATTTTCCTTTTGATTTTCCCAATAGAAAATTGAAATTCTCCAGCAAAACTAAAATTTTCCCATAGAAAATTATGGCTTTGTGAACAGAACAGGGTTGTTGTTTTTTTTTCTGGGGTGGTGGTTTTTTTTTTTTTTTTTTTGGTTAGAAAATCATTCTGATAAAAAATCTTCAGCCAGCTCTGAGCGTAACCCTTCTGTACTGCCCATGCAGTAAGTGCCATATTCTGCAGAGGCTGCCAGGATCATCACGGATGTTTGGCTGCCCTCCCTGAAGTCCTGCTGCTTTGGAGGCCCCTAATGTAATATATGACAGTTTGGGGCAATGAAGCAGCTGTTTCTGCACCATCCTTTTATCTAAAGGAATGGAAGCATTGCACTGGTAAATTAATAACTGTGAATACCTATTGGAATTGGGGTAAAGGTAAAATACTGAGTTCACTTTTCATTTTCCTTGTTGGGGACGTATCCTATGAGAGAAGCATCACTGGGAGAAATTTTATAAAGACCTAATCAAACTAAGAATTGGGGAATGTGATGGAAGATGTAAGTCAGTATAGATAAGTACAGGTTGATGGACATTGCAGTTACAATTTAAACGACTTGTACACACTGATGGCTTCTGAATTACTGTAGTTAACCTCTCAGATCTGGCATTATCATGGACAGCTCAGTGACGAGGTCTGCTGTATGTGCAGGAGTAGTCGAAAAACCAAATAAAATAAAATGTTGGGCTCAATTCAGAAGTGGACAGGGAATCATGCAGAAGATGGACAATGGGGAAGACTAGAGGAAATATAGTATTAATGTTAAAAAATAGGAGGAAAAAAGAATGATCATAGCAATTACCATCCTATAAGTAATTTATATTCCTAGTAAGAGGCAAGAAGTCACTAAATGTCAGGAGAATAGAACCATGAGTAATAAGTAGCATGGTTTTCTAAACAAAAAATACCTTGCCACTTCTGATTAGGGATTGGGGTTTTTGTGTTGTTTTGTGGGGGTGGGTGGGTGAAGAATTGCAAAATTAGTAGATGGAGTGCAGAGGATGTAATATTTCCTTTTCAGTAGTGTCTGATACAATCTTATGAAAGCTGTACTCATGCCATGTCAATGATCTGTGGTTAAAACAACTGTAAACCAAGGAGGATGATAAATGGCCCCATATCACATCTAAGATGGAACACTGAAAGAATTAATGTTAAATCTGGCCTCACTGAATATTTTCATTAAACAAGGTGAAATACAGTCAGAGTCCTGTGTCTGTTTACCTTCGAGATTGCCACTTCTGTGTGGACTATCAGCACTTGCAAACCTCAGAGGCATTAAAGCCAGAAGCCAGCTCCTAGAATAAACTATAGATAAGCTAGGGTCCATAGCTCTGGAATTCATTTTTTGCTTCGATTTGCCCAGCTCACATCTAATAACCTATAGGGCACTGTAAGAGACATCAGTTTCTCAGGCCTGGTCTACACTACGGGTTTAGGTCGACTTTAGCAGCGTTAAATCGAATTAAGCCTGGACACGTTCACACGACGAAGCCCTTTCTTTTAACTTAAAGGGCCCTTTAAACTGGTTTCTTTACACCACCTTCGACGAGGGGATTAGCGATAAAATCGGCCTTTGCGGGTCGGAATTGGGGTAGTGTGGACGGAATTCGACGTTATTGGCCTCCGGGAGCTATCCCACAGTGCTTCATTGTGACCGCTCTGGACAGCACTCTCAACTCAGATGCACTGACCAGGTAGACAGGAAAAGACCCGCGAACATTTGAATTTCATTTCCTGTTTGCCCAGCGTGGAGAGCACAGGTAACCACGCAGAGCTCATCAGCACAGGTAACCGTGATGGAGTCCCAGGATCGCAAAAGAGCTCCAGCATGGACCGAACGGGAGGTACGGGATCTGCTCGCCATATGGGGAGATGAATCAGTGCTAGCTGAACTCCGTAGCAGTAAAAGAAATGGCAAAGTATTAGAAAAGGTCTCCAAGGCCATGAAGGACCGAGGCCATAACAGGGACACACAGCAGTGCCGCGTGAACTGTGGGATAGCTACCCATAGTGCAATGCTCCGGAAGTCGACGCTAGCCTCGGTACTGTGGACGCGGTCCACCGACTAGAGCACTTAGAGCATTTTATGTGGGGACACACACAATCGGCTGTATACAACCGATTTCTATAAAACCGGCTTCTATTAATTCGACCTAATTTCGTAGTGTAGACATACCCTAAGGCTTTTCCTGAGGAGGAAAAGATCTGCATGTTGACTGGTGGCGGGGCGGGGGTGGGTGGGAAAGTTGAGTGTAGTAAAATAGAGATTGTGTCCATAATAGGAGCTAGATTATAAGAAGGAGCTATGCCATGGCTAGGAAAGTTTTCCAGGAGCTTTGCTTTTGAAGATATGTCTATTGTGTATTACTAAACGTTGTGCTTTTGCCATGGTATAATTCTCTTAGATGTTGTGCTAGGGCAATAGAAGTTGTAAGTAATTAAGTTATTTACTCCCTCTTCCAGATCATTACATTCACAGATATTAAATTGGGAGGAGTTGCTAATAGTGACGGCAGAGGAAGCTGGAGAGGGATAGCTCAGTGGTTTGCGCATTAGACTGCTAAATCCAGAGTTATGAGTTCAATCCTTGAAGGGGCCAGTTAGGGATCTGGGGCAAAATCAGTACTTGGTCCTGCTAGTGAAGGCAGGGAGCTAGACTTGACCTTTCAAGGTTCCTTCCAGTTCTAGGAGATAGGATATTTCCATTTATTTATAAGAACTAAAACCATTCAAAACATGGGCAGAACATTTTTTTAAAAAAATCTAAAAATATAAGGTATATCTGAAACACAGATTGACAAGTGGAGAAAGACACTTTGAAAGCAGCAATACCAAAAGAGACCTAGGAGCAATATGAGATAGTGAATTAGATATCAGTTTGCAAAGTAATGTGGCACTAAAAAAAGCCAATACCATTTTTAGGTTTCATATGTTAAGGGCATTAAAGCCCAAATCTAACAAAGCTAATGTGACTGCTCATATGCCTAAATCTAAATACATGTTTTCCTGGATCAGGGCCCAAGCTGTGGAATAAAGCAGTCAAACTCTTTACAGTTGTGGTGTAATCTCAATAGAAATATTGTGTTCAGTTCTATGCACCATATACTATCAGTAAGAGATTGACATTGTGACATTGGCAGGTGCCATCTCATGCCAAGGTCCCCATGTCTCAAGTGAACACTGATAACTACATAGCTGGAATCTGGCTGGCTCACTTGTAGGTTAATATTGATAAAATAGGTATTTGAATTATAAGAAATTGTTCTGTGTTCAGACTCTGTTGAATGCTTGTGAGTTGCTGCATAAATTAATCTTACTTATACTATCTGTGTTCTATGCTGTAAAGTAATATATGAGCAATTGTATTGTGAGCCACGTGTTAATTAGTGTGAAGAGCTGCTCTTTACAGAATTTGTTATGCCCCTCCCAAAAGAGGAGACCTATGGATACAAGGGCTCTGGGTGGACCTTAAAACTGGAAACTTCCCACATCTGGATTGAGGAATTGTCAACAAAAGGACTATTGTTCTGCTCTTCTCTCCATGAAGATGAGTCATGCAAGTGGACTCCACCCATCAGCTGAGTTTGCACCTCAGAGCACATGGCAGGAAGGGGATAAAAAAAAACCCTAAACCAAAGGAACTAAGGATATCTATGCAGCTTGGGTTCTGGGAGTGCAAGCTGTTTCTAGGCATAAGCAAAATCTCCCCAACTGCTTAGCCCTAAAGGTCGAAACAGCTTGCTGATTATAGAAGTCTATAGTACCTTTTGAAACCTAAGTAACTCATTCCTGTGTCTATGTTTGCTTGCTTGATCCCTGTAAATAACTCTCTAATTTCCTTTTCCTATTTATTAAATCCTAATATAGTTTACTATAGGATTGTCTATAAGCGTTGTCTTTGGTGTGAGACCTAAAGCACAATTGACCTGGGGTAAGTGACTTTTTGGGGACCATCTGTCAGAGAGACACACTCACCTGGGTGGCAAGACAGACCCAAGTACCCAAGGGGACTGTCTGTGACTCCATGCTAAGGCTGCTAAAGTGCCTGAGGGGTTTGTACTTGGTTCAGTTGGTTGGCGAAATCTAAGTTTAGAATTCACAACCAATGAGAAGTTTGTGCCCTGGTTTTTGTCAGTCTGCCCTGAGGCTGGTACCCACGCTTGTGTGTCACTGTTCAGAGCATCACAGACATACTGGAGGTAAGCCAGAGGAAGCAGTAAAAAATAAGGTGCTAGCAGGATTGGCTTAAGACCAACAGCTAATACATACAGTCTGGTTGAGAAATGATTACGGCAAGAATATTGGAACACCAGGGATCAAGAGGATTCATTTAGGATAGAACATGGGGATAGAACAGAAGGTATGTCTACCCTGCAGATTCCTCCCAGTGGCACAGAGTCCATCCCCTGCACATCCCTTCCTCCAGCTAGAATAGGTACAAATAACAATGTATAGTGTAAGTCTCTGCTTAAAGACAAGACAGAACCTTAGGGTGTGTACCCTATATGGCTCTCTACACACTTCCCCTGCCTATACTGCTATTAGCAGTGTAGTGTCCTGCTGCGGAGTCGTCCACCCCGCCCCTCTTCCCCCACACTTCAAGGAGTCTTTTCCGAGCACAGTGAAGGATTCCTGAAGTGGGGAAAGACTCTGGCAGTGAGGAAAAGGCTCCGGCATCTAATCCAGTTTTAGTGACTCAGCCAACAGGGTTCTACTACATCCCTTGGGAGACTATTCCATTCCATTCGACAATTTCCCCTCATATTCAGACTGTATTTTCCATTGCTTAATTTCATTCCATCATTCATATTTATAACTCCCTGAAAACCCTAAATAACTTCTGTCTCTCTATGATCTTCACAGGCTTCCAATATTTATTCATGGTGATCTGAGATTTGATGTAATTCAGGCAAGCAATATAAATTTGGTTATTTTAATCATCCCTCATAGAGTCCGTCCTGCCTCTTCAAAATATTTTCAGTTCTTTGTTGAATACTCTCCAGTTTATTGACATCACTGAGATGCCCAGAACTGAATGCATCACCCTGTGTATTGTGTCACTAATGATATAAAATCTCTGAATGGAGCCAAGAATCACAATGGATTGTCTTTATGAAGAGGGCATCAGTTCCTCATTTAGGCCATATAAACAATGATACATCACCTTTACATTGTGAGAAATGTGACCGCTATCACTAATGCAAGAATTAAAGTAACCACTGGCATAACAAGAGTCAGAAGGTCAACTTCTCCCCTTATTTTCAGGGCGTAAAACTGGAGTAACTCCATTATAGTCAATGAAGTTACTCCAGATTTACACCAGTATAACTGAGGATATAATTTGTCTGGGAGTGTCCTAGTGTCGTGGATTGGTCCTTATATGCTCTACCATGTCAGGCATGATAGGAATGTTTCTCAAATGCTGCAACCATTACGAAAGGGTAGGTTTGCCAATTAAAGAAGAGGTTTTCAAATGCACAAAAGTCAGGTGCCTAACTCCCATCGATTCTCAGTGTAAGCTGGATGCCTTATTACCATTTGTGTCTTTGACAACTTTCCTCTGAATTACCAGTCCAGTAAAGCACTAAAGTACCTGCTTCAGTTTAAGCATGTGAATTGTCCTGCTGACTCCAGTGGAAGAATTCACATGCTTAAAATGAAACATTTTTTAAGTGCTTTGCTAGATCATGGCTAAAGGAAGAGCGAGACAGTTCAGAAAACATATGAACTATAGGGTACTATTGCCCATAACTTGAAGTGAACCCAAACCTATGAACTTGGTTATTTATTTATTTTAATTTTCACATCTTCAATTTCTGGTTTCAGCTGTGAGAAAAAAAGCACTGCAAAGTGATCCCAGGCAAGGTAGTTCTCTTGGTACTTTCTTCGCATCTGGAATTCATAGGCACGGACTCTGTGGGTGCTTTCAGGCTAGAACACCCACGGGGAAAAAATGGTGGGTGCT
This sequence comes from Trachemys scripta elegans, assembly GCF_013100865.1. Lineage (NCBI taxonomy): Eukaryota > Metazoa > Chordata > Testudines > Emydidae > Trachemys > Trachemys scripta. The sequence continues at coordinate 100,977,021 of NC_048300.1, forward strand.
CAGCACCAACCGGCAGCCCCCTTATTAGCTCCCCCCACCTGCCCACCGCCTTCTGCCTGCTGGCGGGCCCTGCTGATCAGCGCCTCCCCCTCCCTTCCCTTGCCTCCCGACTGCCACAATCAGCTCTTTTGCAGCATGCAGGAGGCTGAGAGGGAAGGGGGAGGAGCGAGGATGCGGCGTGCTCAGGGAAGGGGGTGGAGCGGGGGCAGGAAGAGGCAGGATGTGGGTGGGGCCATGGGGGAAGGGGTGGAGTGGGAGCGGGGCCTGGGGCAGAGCTGGGGGTCACGCACCCCCCAGCACTTTGGAAAGTCAGTGCCTGTGCTGGAATTAGAAAGAATTCTAAAATCTCACAAAACAACCTGATCTTGAAAGATCTTTTAACCTGATTTCCAGTCCAGCATATTCTCTGTGGTTTTGGATCAGCTTCAGAACTTTGAATACTTCTCCCAAAAATTAACCCTCCTGCTGAGGTTTTCCAACCACTACTAATGCAGTGATCAGGGTTTCAATTTTAGCCTATTACAAAAAGAAAAGAGTTTCCTCAGGGACAAAAAAACCACACACTCCACAGATTCACCAGCATATGTTAGTTAATACCAAAAAACTTGAATATTTTTCATGTTACCCTTAGCTCATCAGCCACAGCTGTCATTTTCATACCACTCCTAGTCAATTTCACACTGAGGAAGCACTATGGGGCTGACTGGGGACATGCAATTGGGCAAACATCTCTGAGAAATGCTTGGCAAATCTGGCTTTTCAGCTTAGCGTTTACTTGCCAAAAACATCCTCATCCCCCACTCCACCCTCCACCCTGCCTAATTTAATTTCTAAAAGTCAGAAGTTAATAGTGAAAATCCTGCAAAACACTGTCTCTACATCTCTCTATAAAATGCGAGTGCAAACCTTATAATTATGTTTTGTTATACATGCAGGAGAAGCCAAGTCTTGACCACAAATGCTAATACAATTACTAACTATGTGTCCAAAAAGCTACTGAATATTTCAAGGAGCACTTTCCCCACACAAAAATACATATCAAAATACTCCTGTTACCCACCCCAGCCAAACCTTGCCAGTGATCCATGAGACTTGTCTCCTAGGTTAGTGCATCTGGTTTGTATAACTATTCCCCATCTCAATGCAGTAAGAAGTTGCACAGCTCTCTAGTGAGTTCAAGGCAAATGATTTTCAACAATCCGTCATTTCTATAACTGTTATTTCATATGGGATCTGTACATTGGTTATGAATACTGAGTTTAAAATAAAAATAGACCACTCATATTCCTGAAGACATACTCTGTGTGGTATCCTTTGCTTCAGGTCTTCAGAACATTTTTGACAAATGTGTTTTGTGTGTGCATCCACATAGGGGTGTACATATACATACATATATGTATGTGGGGGAATGGGTAGATATAGATATAATGAATTTTAATCCATTTTGAAATGGCTGGGGAAAGTAGATAATCCTTTTCAAATATTGCAATTTTATGCACTTTATTTTACAGATGAAGAATTCTTGCTTAAAGTGAGATTTAAGGATTTGCCAATAGCCTACAGTAAATACTTTATTCTTTTCTTTTTGCACTAGTATGACTGGCCTTCTTTCCCCTTCAGTAATCATTGTCTAAAAAAAGAAAACCTCTAGGAGCACTTCACTTCTGTCCCTTCCCCCTGGCAGAATGCCCAGCCTCAGTATGATGCTTTTAAACCCTTCCCCCCAGATACAAGGTTTTCACAACATTATTGTCCTGCACAGTACAGCAGAGCTGTGGGATATGACACCATTCATGCAGTAATACCCTGAGATATCTTTTTAGAGGAGTATATGAATACTCCTCTAAAAGCTGTATGTGTGTACACACACACACACAAAATGTTTTAGCATAATGTGTTTTATAGTTGCATTGAGTAAGAAGAATCTGCCGGAAGGAAAAAAACAATGAATACACACAGAGCCCAGACTGCTAGCCTGTCTCATTTGTCTGTGTGCGCATGCAGTGGTTTTACTGAAGTTCAGCAGTAATTTTGGTAAGTGAGAAAGCAGCTGTTATGGAAAAAGAACAGTCAACAATTTCCATATACTATTGTCCAATGGGATAGTTACTAAATAAACATTCTGGGCCTGATACTGCATTCCTTGCACAATGAAGCCAATGGGAACAGTAAGGCACAAAGAATGGAGGATCAGGTACTGAATAGTACCATCTTCTATAAGGGCACTGTGGGCAGGAGAACAGAAAATGAAGGCTGCATTATTAAGGGCATTAAGTTGGAAAAAATTAACCTGATGCATTTGTATGTTATAAGCAGTGCTATAGCTTTATCAGTCACCTAGAGAATCTATATTTTTGTACTGTATCTCACTTACTGTTGCCATATAATAAAGATCTTTTGTGCCAGTTTTATTTTTAAATAATCTTATTTGACATGGAACACTCTCCATAAGTATCTCAAAGCTAAGAGTCTTGCTTGTTGCCCAACCCTGATTTCATGGACATTAGTTCAAAGAGGGACTTACCACAAAGGCTAAAGGAGATGGGGTTCTCTCGGAGCTGATGATAGTAACAACATAAAACAAATACAGAGGTTGATCACTCTGTTGTACATTGGTTTTAATCCAAATATAGTGAAGATTAAATAAATAAAAGACAAAAGCATCTAAAACAGAACTAAAAGACTCTGAAACCCCACTGGATGAGCAAATTCACTTGTTATGTTTACTGAGGGGGAAAAAAGCACTTAAAATGCTATGTATTGGCTCACAAAACCAAAATAGGTTAAATATCTGCGATGTTCAGTTATTTGTGATTTGAGGGAGTTTTTAATGAACACTTTACTGCTCAATTGGCTCCTCTCATGCTCTTTGTGATGCTTTCATGATGTGGGCAGAAGTTTTACGGGCCTTGTCTTTCAGCCGTTTACACAAACCTCCCATTGAATTCAACAGTGAATAATATTAAGGAATGATCAATAGGGCAATGAGTGCATGCGTTGTAAAACATCTGGGGTACTGCTTGACACATCAGGAAGGAAGTGTTCCTCAAACCATTCAGCAGAGCTCTGGCACAGAGCTGAGAATCATTTAGAACCATGCACACACCAGTGATTATTTTGTGTACCATGAGGAATTAATTGTTGACTCTGCATCCAACCAATAAAATCTTACATTAACCTGTTTTTTATAGAAATGATTCTTTGGGCAAGACCTGATCAACACAGATTTAAAGTGTGTGGAAATACCCTAATCTTATTTAGCTGCTACCTTTCCCAGAGAAAAAGAAAACCCTAAGCGGATTCTTATAACCCTCCTCCTGTTGATGGGAATTACACTCATCCAATCAGAGAGCAGAGAATGTCACTTCTGAGATTAATCACAACCAGCCTCGAACTTTGAATATCAAATATTTGCAGTAAACTGTTTGCAATGGGAGCAAAAAAAATTGCAAAATTTGACAGTAAATTTAATAATGAATGGATCTGAAGAATATGATTTCTGAGAGCAGAGAAAGAGGCTGAAATCACTATGTAAGCGATCTGCTTCGCGCAGCTCTATTCATGAACTGTGTGGGGTTTAATGTTGTTGAGCGATCCCAGCTCCTAAGCAGATGTAAGTCACTGCAAGTTTATGATTACAGGGACTCAAGTGTCCATAGAAATAAAGTACTTTCTAGTCATAAGTAATCTCCATTACCTGCAGTATAAATCTAAAATCCATTTAAACATGAGGGTATTATTATTATAGATTCTAATCCTCCATGTGGAACACAATTCATTTGGCAGGGAAAGGAGGAGGTATGAAACAAACAAAAAGCAGCAACAAAACGAGCCATGTTCCACCAAATGTGAGACTTAAGACTGAGCCCTGTTGAAAGAGAATGCCATCAAGAATGTGAAACCAAACCTCTCCCACATCTGTAGTAAAATTTCTCAGTCATAGCCCGCCTGCTGTTAAGTACCCAGACAGTGCTGATGAAAGAGTTCTAAGCACATTGGAATACGTGTCCTTCTGTAAGTGTGTATACAGGTTTAAAAGGCCTGCAGGCAAGGGATAGAAGCTGAGAATGAGGAGGATGGGAGGATAGGAAATTCAAGTCAATTTATTTTAGTACACAATCCTGAGCAGTGTCCCCTTTCCGCTCAGTAAATAGTGGTTGTAGCTACTCAAAATGCAAATGTAAACTTTTCACTTTTCCATTTTCTTCTTATTTCAGGACTCAGAAGGGGCCAAAGAAATGTAACACTAGCCTGTTTTAGAATGTATAAAGTATGTTTACCAAGGCAGGAAGGAATTTAGTAAATACTCCCTCCCACAGGATCTGTGGAGCCTAAGACAGACTGAACCAAGCAGGGAAAAGATAGGGGAGTAAGGAAAAAAGAAAACAACTTGAGAGACTCTCTTTTCTTTTCTAATGCTGTTGGGCTAAAGCATTCAAGAGTAATTAAAAGTACTCTCTCAAATTAGATTAGTCCCCAGAGATAGATTATTGTTTTTTGTTTTAAAAGTAGTAGTTGTTTTTTACAAAAGCCAGCAGGAATGGAATAGATTTAACAATTATTAGTCAATGATATCTCTTTTTTCTTGTGATTTGAAATGGAATGTAAACACCAACCAGCCAGCCAAGTTCAGCCATTCAAGTGGAGTTAAATTCAAAAAGTAAACAAACAGAGTAAGTGTTGAAAATGACTCTTTGTTGGTTGTGGGGGGTTTTTAGGAATTATTTGAGTTTTAGTAATCTAAGGATCTTGATAAAACAGATAGTTTAATTATGTGTGATGGAACCAATTAGGTAAGGTGCCAAGTATCTTTCACTTGTTATTGAAGCAAATGGGACATTCAGGCACTCAGCACCTCGCAGAAAATGCTCAGCACCTTGCATAATCAAACCAGATATTGATTTATTATCCGATATGACAGTGAAAAAAGATTCAAATTTTACAGATGAATCTTAGTTCTTTTTTGGCCTAGTGTGACTTTAGTCTGTGCACACTGAAACTTGCTTGGATCTTAGAAGTTATTTCCTTGCAGGTTAGAATGATGGGTTTTATTCCATAACTTTTATATGCCAGGTAACAAAGCACTTTACAATATAATGAAAATTAGATCCCGATCTTATATTAGAACAATGTGGGCAGGCAGATCCCTGGGCCCATACAGAGCCTCATTGGCTTCAATCGGCCTTCACATATACACAGAGAACTGACCAAATGGTTCTCAATGCAGAATTGGGGCCTCGGATATCCTGGGTAAAATTCTGGTCTTATGTCAGTTCCAAGTCTTATGTCAGCTCCAGCAAAGTCAAACATACAACTCATACTTTTTCCATGTACAAATAAAATACTATAGACTTTAACAGACTTTACAACTACAGGTATGGCTGTAGGCAGCATATCTTGATCTAGCGCTGGATGGAATTTAGATTGCTCATTTGAGTGTGACTGTGATGAATTGGACAAGTGTGTTGTACTTGGCTGTATATGTTGCATCTGAAAGGGAATTTGTTATGGAGCTAAGTAGCCAGAGTGTTTGGCGATAATGGTATTAAAGTATAAAGACGTGAATTTTGTTTGGCCTAGGTGGCAAGGTTGCTTTAACTGGTCATTTTGTGTTGAAAGAAAATATATTTGTACAACTTTAATTCTATGTCAACCTAGACTTTCATGGAGAATTATTATAACCACCACCTCCAATCCATTCTCATTTATAAGGTGCTCATGATTGCCATTAACTTCACAACAAACTCTCAGTAGCTCCACCTGGTGAAACTTCACCATCACAAGACTAAAGGCAAAACAGCACTTCCTCTTCTGTCATCCTCAAACTATGGCCTGGTCCTTCTGTTCACCAACTTCTTCATCTGCAGTTTCATTTCACTGAGATCAGCCATAAGTGATCATCACAGCTTTAAATACAGGGGAGAGGCTAGGCATAGACGGCAGGTATAATAGGCCAAGCGAGGCTAAGCCTCCCCAAACAGGATGCATCACACCTCCCTTTGGAGGCACACCGCTGGCATGCCGCCTTTGGAGCATTGCTGCCGAAAGGGCACCCAGGCCGTGGCCCCACCCACACTCCGCCCCAAGGCCCTGCTCCCACTCCTACCCCGTGGCCTTGCCCCCACTGCTTCTCTTCCCATTCCTGCTCTGCCTCTTCTCCCACAGCCCCACCCACCAACTGCTCGCGCCTCTTCACCCCCTGAGAAGCAGAGAGGCGAGGACTGCAGGGCCCCCCGGGGGAGGAGGGAGAGAGAGGCACGAGCGGTGTGTGGGCCCCTCAGAGGAGGGGTCAGAGAGATGTGGGCGGCTGGTGGGCCTCAGGGGTAGGGTTGCCAGGCATCCGGTTTTCGACCGGGTTGTAAAAGTCTGGTTGGCTGCACAGCGGGGGCCCAGGGCTAAGGTAGGGTCCCTGCGTGCCTGCACTGGCTCTGCGTGGCTCCCGGAAGCGGCCACCAGGTCCCTGCAGCCCTTAAGGGCACGGGCAGTCAGGTAGGCTCCACGCACTGCCCCTTGTCCTGAGTGCCGGCTCTGCAGCTCCCATTGGTCGCCGAGCCTCCCTGGCCACCCAAGTGCCTAGGGGCCACAGGGACCTGGCACCTGCTTCCTGGGAGCTGTGGTAAGCACCAGGACCCTGCACCCCAATCCCCTGCTCCAGCCCGGAGTCCAATCCCACACCCAAACTCCCTCCCAGAGGCCTCACCCCGCTGTGATGCTCTTCCTCTCTCTTCCACCTCCATCTACAGACATCACCACCAAGCAACTGAAGCACTGATCAAAAGGGGAGAGCCTGGCTGAAGGGCAACCAGCCAGCCTGTGGTGAGAAGCATCTAAGTTTGTAAGGGCACTGAAAGTGTTAAGATCAGCTTAGAATGTGTTTTGCTTTTATTTCATTTGACCCAATCTGACTCATTATGCTTTGTCTTATAATCACTTAAAATCTCTCTTTGTAGTTAATAAATGTGTTTGTTTTATTCTACCTGAAGCAGTGCATTTGGTTTGAAGCATGTCAGAAACTCCCCTTGGGATAACAAGCCTGGAACATATCAATTTCTTTGTTAAATTGACAAACTCATATAAGCTTGCAGCGTCCAGCAGGCATAACTGGACACTGCAAGACGGAGGTTCCTCGGGTTGTGTCTGGGACCAGAGATATTGGCTACTGTCATTCGATTTCACAATCCAAGCAACTTTACATGCCAGAGGCTGTGCGTGAACAGCCCAGGAGTGGGGGTTCTCACAGCAGAGCAGGGTAAGGCTGGCTTCCAGAGCAGATCATCAGTCCAGATAACACCAGGGGAACGTCACACCCGCACCCCCGACACCCCAACTCCCTGCCCCAGCCCTGAGCCCCTCCCCTGCACTCCAAACACCTCATCCCCGGCCCCACCCCAGAGCCCACACTCCCAGCTGGAGCCCTCAGCCCCCTCCAGCATCCCAACCCCCTGCCCCAGCCCGGTCACAGTGCGTGAGGGTGGGGGACAGCGAGCAACGGAAGGAGAGGGAATGGAGTGAGCAGGGGGTGGGGCCTTGGGGAAGGGGCGGAGAAGGAGTGTTTGGTTTTGTGCGATTAGAAAGTTGGCAACCCTACTCGGGGGAGGGGGCCAACAGGAGCGGGGCCTGGGATGGAGTGGGAGTGGAGCATGGGTGGGGTCTTGGGGGGAGGAAGCCGAGCGGGGGCATGCCTCAGGGCAGAGCAATGTCTGGGTCCCAGTGGGCCCCCCTTACTTCTAGGGAGCTTTCGGCATGCAGGCCCAACCCCCTCAAATGTGGGAGTCATGTGCCACCCATGAGGATAGGGCAAAAAGCCTTTTGGCGAACATTTTTCAACAAAATTTACTTAAGGCCACATTCATCCCACCCCTCTTTGTTCACTTTGTTAACATCCATGGAATGCTCATGGAGAGCAACATTTTCATCTTCCACATGTAAAGCAAATTTGGAATGTTCTTGCCTGTAGTAGTCACACCCATAGCGCTAAAAGAAGAGACAATACCTTGTGATTTACAATATTTGACCCATTACACCACAGTGCAAAAGCACACATTTAAGAAACCAGAGTTTAATAATCAAACAATATTGTTGAATAATTTCAAGCAAATTTATCTGCAATTGTGTGTTCAGCACCTCACACAATGGGGGCATGATCCTGCTTCAGGTCTTTTGGTGTTAATCACAGTATGAAAAATAAAATAATTTAAATCATAGTAATAATATTAGACTTTGTTCACAGATATTCCACCACCAGAAACCAAGGCAAAATTATTGGAACAAGTTATTATTATTTGCTCAGCTCTATTTATAATACAATACTCCACCACAGCCCTCCCCAAAAAAATTTTAGAACATAAAATAACAATTTCTTTTCATGTCCATGACTGTTCACTACCTCACATTTCAATCTGAAATCCTTTTTGCAACCAACATGGATTAAATGTGTAAAAACAAAACAGGGGCTTTTTTGCACTGCTTCTAGAACAACAGACAAACACAAATTGTAGGAGGTTGCCACATCGGTAATAATTGTGTGCAACCTTTTGTTGGGTTAATAACAGGAAAGCATACAAAATCTGTCAAAAAGAGCTGAAGGTCTCTTCTTTGAGACACTCTGTGGTCTTAGAGGTTTGTATTCTTTCTGTCTCAGTGTGATATGCATTGTCTCTTTTTGGCACCGTGATTATCTTTGCCTTGTTGTTAGCCTCAGGAGAAGATATCATTTACTGTGCCACCTTTGTGACTCTTTTGGTATCAGATAACCTACTTAACACTCACTATCCAGATGTTGAGAAATCTAGACTTTACAACTATGCAGTACCTACATGGCACTGATTCCTGGATCAAAAAGGCTTTTCTCCCCCCTTCCCCTCCTACCGTGGATAAGCATTACTGAAAAACATGCCAGGAAGACAATAGCCAGGCAAAAATAGCACAACTGCTATGTGCCTGCTTTTGCACTGTTTGTGCTCTTTTTCTCTCCCTGTCTCCAGAGAGCCCCTGCCTTAATTTTTCTCCATGATTGCACTAGATTTATTGCTCCAGTAAATTTCTGCAAAAGGAAAAAAATAAAAGAAGGTACTTGAGAACCCTGGGGATTGCCAGCATGAGATCACCTGACTACTCAAGGCTTGCTTCACAACAAAAACATTCCTTAGGATTCAACTGTTTTGCCAGTGCTAATCCAGAGCTGGAGATGAGCAGAGGAAAAAAGTGTACGTGTGTTTGAAAGAGTAGGGGGAAGCAGCATTTGGAGGAAAAGTGGGGAGGAGGCAGAGGGCTCTCTCTTGGTCCTTAAGGAATAGGAGGAGCCAGGCATGGGTTTGTAGCTCAGCCTTTTTTTTGCCAGTTCATCTCTTGAAAATGGAATTGTGTTATATCATTTGCTACATTATTTTTGTTTTATTCTTAATCTGAGCGAAAGCTTCTCTTTCTTTTTATGCATCCGAAGAAGTGGGCTGTAGTCCACGAAAGCTTATGCTCTAATAAATTTGTTAGTCTCTAAGGTGCCACAAGTACTCCTGTTCTTCTTTTTGCGGATACAGACTAACACGGCTGCTACTCTGAAATTTTTCTTTAGATGCTACTAATTTGATATTCAGTTTAATTTGGCTGCATGATGTACAATACCCACAGAACTGTATGTGATTATTTTAAATCTTTCATCACATTAGGTTATGCTTATAGGGAAGAAAAGGAGAAAAGATCCCGAGATGGGCAAGGGAAATTTCACCCATTGCTTGAAACTTTACACAGCACCATTGTGATGCATTTAAAAGTTGACAATCCCATTCTCACATTGTGCTTCATTTAAATCTGACATTCCAGTTACCTGGAGCAACTGCCTTGATGAAGAGAAACTTAGAGGGTATTCCACCAGGACATATTAAACTGTTACAAGTCATAAAACATCTGCACCCAATGGCAAGCTATAAAGCTGAATGTATAAAGCTATTAAAGGCATAGTATTGCTCTTCTCCCTCTGAGCACACTCAACTTGTTCACACACAAAAGCTTTTTCTATTATTATATCGTGAAACTCTTACTATTATTTCAGAGACAGAAGTTGCTCATAAGAGTTTGGTTATGTAGTTAGGTGGCATTCACACATTTCCTGTGAACACAAAACAGAGACTGTTGTATACTGCAGTATTTTGCTGAGCATGTAACAAAAGATTTTTTTTAAACCCATGATAGATTCCTCCCTCATCCTTGTCACACAATTTTATAAAAATGATTAAAGCACTAAAAATAAGATAAGATAAAATAATAAGAAGGTCGAGGCAAGGAAAAATCCATCAGTGCAAGAAAATGAGATGTTTAGAAAACCACAGTAAGTATTAGCCCAATTCTCTGTTCTTCTATTCTTACACTTAGCACAAGAACAAGAAAGGTGGGGGCAGGGGGCACGGGAGGGGAGGTGGCGTAAAGCCCCATCTTTGCTGTATACTTTTTTGGGGGGGGACAGTCAGGCAGGTCCCAGTGCATGCTGGACTATTGCTCCTATAAGAGACATGAGTAGCAAAGAATAGTCAGAACACAGCACACTGTGGCCATGTCTGCTCCCTCCCCAAATTTTGGATAATTTCTACATAGATTCCTTGTACCAGCGGTCCACTAACCAGGAAACCTCTTATTTGGGGGAATATTCCTTAGGGGCCATGACGTCGCTTTTGTGAAGAGGCATAAAGTGGCTTTAGTAGAAGAGATTATCAGAGTCAATGTATCTGTCTGCTCCCTCTGCTTTCCCTGCTCTCTCTCCACACAGGATCTTGTTGATTTCTTCTGGAAGAAACTGACAAAATGCCATGTAGCCTTTCCTCTCTTCTCAGCTCACCTTCCCTTTCTCCTCCTTTGCCCCATTACAGATGCAGAAGTTTCTCATCTGTTCTCCTTCCCTAGCTCCTCCACTTGCCCCAGCAACCCCATCCCATCCCCCAATCCCTCTTGCAGCCACTTTCATTCCCCTGACTCTTCTGTCTCTTCCCTTCACAATAAAAGCATGCTTTAGTCTCTCCCAGCTTTAAAAAACCCAATCAACCCCACTTTCCCCTCTAACTGCAGCCCCATTTCCCACTTATCTCTAAGATCATTGAGCAGCACTGTCTACAATCTCTTTCTCAAGTTCCTCTCCTCCAATTCCATTCTAGACTCTCTCCAATCTATCTTTTACTCCTTACACTCCAATGAAACTGCTCTCAAAGACTGGAATGATTCCTTCCTAGCTAAAGCTCAAAAATGATTCTCCATCTTGTTCCTCCTTGACCTGTAAGCCACTTTCAATATCTTTGACAATATTCTTCTTGAAATCCTTTCCTCCCTGGTCTTTCCATGAGTGTTCTCTCCTAATTCTCCTATCTCATTAATCACTCCTTGAGTATGTCCTTCAGAGACTCCTTGTCATCTACCCCCTCCAACTTTCTGCAGAGCTCCCCAGAGCACTGTCCTTCCTCCCCTTCTCCTTGTGCTAGAGATGGGCAGGAATTGAATTTTCCATTTCTTGGGAAATTCCATCATTTTGAATTGTTTCCATTCGGAAACCGAATGAAGACAAAGTTTCAAAATTCCCTCAAACAAAATTCTGGGGGCAAAGGGGAGAGAATCACTTAAGATTGATTTTATTGAAAGAAACATTTTGATCAAAATATTTGGTTCCAATTTCAAAATTTTATATACTATAATTTAAAAAATTAATCAAAATATTTGGAAATGGAAAATCAAAACATTCAATTTTGAAAAAGTCAAAATGGAGTATTCAGCCTTATCCGAATGCTCCATTATTTTTAAAAAATTGTCACAATTGACACATTTCTGCAAAATATTTTGCTTTTGACAAATTGACATTTTCTGACAGAAAAATAATTCAGTTGGAAATTTCTGACCAGCTCTACCCTCAATACCTTATCTCTGGGTAATCTCATCTGCAAATACAAATTCAACTACCATTTCTATTCTAATAATTCACAGATCTCTCTCTCTCTCTCTCTCTCTACTCCAGACTTCTCTCTTCCTGCTCAAACTAAAATCTTGGCCTGTCTCTGACATTTGTTCACAGATGTCAAGCCACCAGCCCAAGCTACGCATGGCTCACACAAAGCTTTTAATCTTCCTCTCCCCCAAAACCCTCCCAACTGCCTCCCCTTTTGAGTAATATGGATATCTCAGTCATCCTGCCTGGCTCTCAAGCATGCAACCTTCGACTCATCCCCTCTATAGGTCCTCACATCCAGGCTGTATCTAAAACTTGCAGATTCTTTTTGCACAACATATCCAGAGGTGAAAGTAAAGCCGAAGACTTACTGGTACAGGGGCCAGCTCCGGCCCCTAGAAAGGGCGGGGCCTCGGATGGAAGGGCGGGCTGAGGTCAGCGTCCCACAGCCAGCCATTCCATGCTGCCTGGCCTGCACTGCCCTGGGCTTCAGCAGCGATTTAAAGGATCTGGTAGCAGCAGCCAGAGCCCCAGGCCCTTTAAATTGCCAGCCCCGGGGCAGCTGCTCCTTTTGCCCCCATCCCTGTCAGTGGCCAGGGGGCAAAAGGGGCAACAACATTAAAGCACTGCCGCGGCAGTGCTTTAAAGTCAGCTGGGTACGGGCCGGTACTGGCGGCCACTTTTTACCAGTACGTTGTACCGGCCCGTACCGGCTTACTTTCACCCCAAACGTATCTAAGATATGGACTTTCCGATTCATCTACCCAGCTCAAACTCTCATCCAGGCTATCATCTCGATTCCTGCAGCATCTTTTCTCTGGTCTTGACAAATGCTGTTTTGCCTTGCTCATATCCATTCAGAAAACTGCCACAAATATTTTTCTAGCCACTTTGACCACGTTTCTCCTCTCATTGATCCTTCCCCTGGCTTCCCCTTCTCGGTTTAATGAAACATGAAAGTGAAGACAAGCTTAAGGACCTTCATGGCCCACCCTTACTCTACCTATCATCTCTCATTCACTATTGAAATGTCAACCCCTGCCTCCAATTGGCCCATGGTGCCAACCTCTATCACATGCTTGTTAAATTTTCAAACAAGCACCTTCGCTCTTTCTCCCACGTTGCCAGTCCTGCTTCGGAGGGTCTCCCTGTGCAACCAGCTCATTAGCCTCCTTCAAAACCCTCATTAAAATCCTCCTTTGCCACAAAGCCTACAAAATACTTGATAATGGTTATATTGCTGGAGTGCCGCAACCACTGCCTATCGTGATGACCAGGAGTGTCTCATTGTTTCCTCATACTCCCACCTCTGTCTGTGTCCATCTGTTGTCTCTTGTCTTAAACTTTGGTTGTATATTGTTTGGAACGGGGACCATCATTTTGTTCTCTGTTTGTACAGCGCCTAGCACCGTGTGATCTTGTTCCATGACTTGGGGTCCTAGATGCTATGGTAATATTACTAGAACTGATTAAGAAAATTGCCTGGGTAGAAAGTTAGAATCAGAGCTATTGCATCTGTGTGCTGCAGCATACAGATCTCCCCTTTCATAAAGTCCCATGATCTTGGGCAAGGTTACATACCCTTTTGTGGTTCTTTATAAATACAAGGAAATGTTTGTAGTTTGAGCAGTCCACAAAATAACCATTCTAAAGCCTATACTATTGAAATAAATATGTTTTTCAGCAATTTGTACTTCAACATACACAGTGTGCTGCAGGAGGAAAGTGCTTCCAGTCAAATTAACTTGAATATCCATCCAAAACTTGAACTAAAGCTTTCATTGTTTCGGGTTTTACAATGCTACATACATTTTCTGACTTATGCTGAGACTAGAGGTGTCAATACAAAAATACCATGGGGAAAGACCTTCTCTCTCTCACTAAGCTATGGCCAAAAAGACAGAATATAGAAATTTATGTGATGCAGCCCGATATTGCAAGCTCTCCAGCAGAATTTTTTGACCATTTTGGTTTTGATATGTGTGGATAAGATTTGGTTGATTATGCAAATCCAAACTGCACTATCACCAGCTACAGTCCTGAGATACAAAAGGGCTCACTTCAGAGAGTTGTGGCAAGCTAAACTCAGCATTTCCTTAATCTTATGGATCTATTTCTCAACTGTAATATTGTTTTAATATGGTTTTGGGGACAGATCACATCTGTCACTTGACATTTAGTTTTGTTTCACATGTTCATTTAAGTGGCAGAAAAGCTGGCATTGGCACACTTATTGTATCCTCGATAGCATAAACTGTCTCAGTAAACTTGAACTACATTTCTTTGTTCCTTGTCAGAGGACAGCATCTTTTACACAGATTTATTAAGGGTGGCATTTCATTTGTGCAGTATAAAATAGGCTTTGTTAAGCTGTAGTACCAATTTTCAAATTGTAATATTATCTTTTAAGACTTTGCATTGAAATTATTTTGGTGAATTAGGGTTCACTGATTGTAACCAAAGGACCTCAGAATGCTCACTGGCAGGGGACATAAGGATACATAGGGGCCCAGCAATCCACTGGGTTCACCAAAAGAATAACATGTAAGGTCTCTAATGAAAGCCTGTGTCACATTGGTCATCCATAATCATTGTGAGATATATGTATGGAAAATAAGAGGAGTTTTGTATATATGCTGAGAATTACGTTCTTTAGGCCTTGTAGTTAAAGCCAGATTACTCAAAGGTAGTGTGCCTTGAGACTAACTTCTCCAGACAGGAAGTGGGAGACATTTTCTCCCTGGTGGACCGTTGTGTTATGTGTCTCACAATAGAAGTCTATTACCATAGGGAATCAAATGCTAATGAAGAATTTACAGAGACTTCAGAAGGAAATTAACAGGAGGAGGTAAACAGCTGAACGGGGTGGAGAGAAAACTCTGTTTTCAAGTGAAGATGAAGGTCTGGTATATCTGAGGGTGTAGAGAGATGCTATGGTATCCATCACTCTGTGAAGACAAGCTGCCAGTGGGCTTCATCTTATCAAAGGTGAATATCAGCCATCCTGGGTGACAATGCTGGGGAAAAGACTTCGGATAAGCTATGCTGTAGGGGATAGGGTAACGTCTTGTGAGTTAAGTTTAGAAATAATGTTATAATTTTATATGTAACCATTTTTTCCCCAGTATCATCATTTGAATCTGTTCTTTGCTAACAAATTTATTCTCGTTTTCACTATAAATATTTCTAAGCCTTGTGTGTTAAGCAGAGTGGTGATCCTGTGTTAAAACTAGCAAGCTGGTGTGTACTGTTCCTTTGGGAGCAGTGAGTCTGAAAGTGTTCAGTGGAACAGGGGCTTGGGACTCCAGAAAGATGCTAGGAGGACTCGGGAGTTGGTGCATGCCTATCCTGTACAGAGAGATTGAGGCCTAGAGGCCAGTGCTTGTTTTGCTGGAGGCTGGTGTAGTCAGGGAGCTGACCCACAGCAGACACAGACAAGGTTTCCTCATGTTAAGGGTTGGTGGTACAAAGTACCTCACAACCCTGGGTACCCTGGCAAGTATCACACTAGTAAATCTTGGCGAGTGAGCATGATCTAATATTTAGAGGAGAAAGCAGGGAGATGAGGAGTCAGCACTCCAGTGCTCCCTCACTAACATAATGCTGTCTTTTTACTTATCTTGGTGTGGCTGTGAAGAGCTTAAATCCTGTATATTTTCAGATTTGACTTATGTCAGTCTCCAGAGATATTTTACAATTGGCCTGCTTTCCAGAGGTGCTGAGCACCCATCTCTCTGAATTCAGTGGGAGTTTTGGGTGCTCATCACCCAGGATTGTGTTTATGCCATAATGTGTTTATGCCATAACTCTATATTGGGGTGTACTTGTACTATCCTTCTGGAATGTGTTTACATGAACACCCAGTACCTAGTACTTCTTAGGAGTGCCTGTGCTTTAGCAACACTAGTTATGCTTTTGCCAAGTTCATGTACCAGACAATGAACTTGTAAGCAAGCGTTTGCTTTATGGCAGGGCCTGACTTGCTCATAGCATGGCTTCTGCTAACTTTGGTTCAAGCCTCAGGCCTTGCACCAGGCCCTATGTTCCAAGCTCTCACTCTATCTCCTACAGGTCTGATATTCTGAGCACCCACAACTCCCGTTTAAGTCAATGGGAGTCTGCCCTATGCAGTTACTATAGGAGTGGGCTTTAGGAAGAGTTAACATACACATGACTGAAAAAGTAAATGTATAAAAAGTAATGGCACATCAGATGTGAACAAGGAATCATGGGCTTGATCCTCAGAACATCTGGGGATGGGATGGGAGGGGGCCAGGATGGAAGTAGCTTTAAACCACCATTCTGTTCCTGTGAATCTGGGTGTCATAATGGATCACAAATGGAATATGAACAATCAATGTGATGCAGTTACAAAATTGGCTAATATTTTGGGGTGCATTAACTGTAGTGTCATAGGTAGTACTCTGAAGGTAATTGTCACACTCTATTCAGTACTGGTGAGGCCTCAGCTGAAGTATTATGTCCAGTTTTGGGTGTTGTGCTTTAGGAAAGATGTGTACAAATTGGAGTGAGAGAGAGACCAGAGCAACAAAATTATATGAGGAAAGGTTTAAAAAAATAAAAAACCACCACAATCAGGCATATTTAGTCTTGAGAAAAGAAGTCTGAGGGGAGAACTGAAATGGTCTTCAAATATCTTAAGGGCTGTTATAAAGAGGACGGTGATTAATTGTTCTCCATATCCACTGAAGATTGGACAAGAAGTGATGGGTTTAATCTGCAGCAAGGGAGATTTAGGTTAGATATCAGAAAAAAAAAATCTGACTATAAGGGTAGCTAAGCTATGGAACAGGCTTCTGAGGGAGGTGATAGAATTGCCATCATAGGAGACTTTTAAGAAGAGGGTAGATAAAAACTGGTCATTGATGGTGTAGGTTTACTTGATTTTGCCTCAGCATAAGGGGCTGGACTAGATGACCTCCTGAGGTTCCTTCCAACCCTACATTTCTGATTCTATGACAACCCCTAAATTAAAGTAAATAGGGCTCTATGGTGTAGCAGTAGGGCCCACTTGAACATACTTGATTATATCGTATTCACACTGAAGGACATGATAAAATAGAAACTACGAAAATTAGTTTCTCTGTTTATTGTGTGCTTACTATGTGCCTACTTGATTGAAGTTTATAGTGTGGTCTTTTTGGGGGGCTGTGTTCTGAGCCAAGCAGCCTGAGAGCATACAAACAAGGCTCTAGCCTGAAATCCTTTGATACCTAATCCCTTCAGGATCCCTTGGCAAGGGGGCTGGGCTAACTCAGGGAAAACAGGGGTATAAAACGCCAGCTCCTGACTG
Organism: Trachemys scripta elegans; assembly: GCF_013100865.1. Taxonomy (NCBI): domain Eukaryota; kingdom Metazoa; phylum Chordata; order Testudines; family Emydidae; genus Trachemys; species Trachemys scripta. Next base: position 100,994,255 of record NC_048300.1, read on the forward strand.
ACCAGAGGGGATAATGAAGAGATGAGTTTTGCTAGGGAGTTTAGAAAACCAGATACATCTAACAAACTTACTCTAACTAATAATTTCCCCCCAACTCCCTCCCCCAAAAAGATCAAAAATCCCTGAAAGAGTAAAAATAAAGCAGGCAGAAATCCAGCAGCAAAGTGGGGGCTATCCAGTTTATTGCACTGAATGCAGCACGTACCTTACTTGTGGGTAGGTGGCCTACATGTGCCTTCGGTGTAAGCAATTCATGGCCCTCAGAAACCAAGCACAGGCTCTTGAGACCAGAGTGTCTGAACTGGAGGAGACAGAGGTACACAGACAATACTTTCAGAGACACAGTAGATTGGGCCACCCTTATTCTTACAGCCTGTGCACTGTTGAGGAGGATTAAATTCTTGGGGAAGGAAAACAGCAAGCCAAAATGAAGAGAAATGATCCCATAGTTGAGACCCTCCTTCCAGATGACATCCTGGTATCCTCTTGCACTGAGGACACCCCTCTGGGGGAGGTGACTCCAGTGACTAGGAAGAGACAAGCACTAGTAATGGGTGATTCGCTTATTAGAAATATAGATCATTGGGTTTGCGATGACTTGGAAAACTGCATGATAAATTGCTTGCTGGGCATGAAGGCTGCATACTTCTTGAGACTCTAGATAGACTTGTGGTCATCGTATATGTAGGTACCAATGACAGAGAAAAGTAGAAGAGAGGTCCTGGAGGCCAAATTTAGGCTGCTAGGTAAGAGATTAAAATCCAGAATCTCCATAAAAAGAACAGGAGTACTTGTGGCACCTTACAGACTAACAAATTTATTTGAGCATAAGCTTTTGTGGGCTACAGCCCACTACAAATTTATTTGAGCATAAGTTTTCGTGGGCTACAGCCCACTTCATCGGTGAAGTGGGCTGTAGCCCATGAAAGCTTATGCTCAAATAAATTTGTTAGTCTCTAAGGTGCCAAAAGTACTCCTGTTCTTTTTGGGGATACAGACTAACATGGCTGCTACTCTGAAATTTGTCAGAATCTCCATGTTAGCATTGACTGAAATGCTTCCAGTTCCACACGCAGGGCCAGTTAGACAGGCAGCACTGCAGGGTCTCAATGCATGGATGAGATCATGGTAGAGGGAGAAGAGTTTTAGGTTTATTAGGAACTGCGGAACCTTTTGGGAATGGAAGAGCCTATATAGGAAAGATGGGCTTCACCTAAACCAAAACAGAACCAGATTGCTGGCATGTAAAATTAAAAAGGTCATAGATGAGTTTTAAACTAAGGGCTGTAGGAAACCTGACAGGTATGGAGGAATACAGGGTTTGGATTGAGATGCCCCTTAGGGGAGGATTTATTAAAGGGGATACACTATACCCTAGAAAAGAGGAGAAGATAGAAGTATATGAAGTACAAGTAGGAACCAAAGAGAAACAGTCAAATGGAAAAGAGTCCCATTCAATTAAATCACATGAAAGCAGACAAATAAATATTGACAAATTTTATAAGCACTTGTATACAAGTGCTAAAAGCCTAAAAACTAAGACAAGTGAACTTGAGTGACTGATAGTAAATGAGTATATTGATATAATAAGTATCACAGAAAGTTGGTGGAACAATGATAATCAATGGGACATAGTAATACCAGGATACAAAATATATAGCAATGACAAAATAGGTTGCAGGGCCGGCTCTAGGCTCTGGCAAACCAAGCACGTGCTTGGGGCAGCACATTTTCAGGGGCGGCATTCCGGCCTTTTTTTTTTTGCTTCCGGCGGCAAAAAACTAGAGCCGGCCCAGGCAGCAGCAGCGCCTCATGTGTGGGGGCGCCCTGGGACCGCTGCAGTTTGCGCCATGGGGGAGCAGTGCCACACCTTGTGGCTGGGCCGGGCAGGCTCCGAGCAGGGGAACTCGGGCTGGGGGCCGCCCCGCAGGGCACACGGAGCCTCCTGCAGGTGCCGCAGAGCGGCTGCCCCCCAGCGCCGCAGCCAGGGCTGGGCGAAGCGGCCCGAGCCGCCCAGGGACTGCGGCAGGGCGGCCAGAAGCAGCAGCAGCAGCAGCAGCAGAGCCATAGAGGGCGGGGCGCTGCCGTGCAGGGCCCACGTCCCGCTCTCTGGGGCTCTGCTTCCTCTGGGGCTACCAGGGCGGTCCCCCGGCTCTGCCCTCCTGGGTCCTGGCCGTTCCTGGAGGCATGGCCCGGGAGCCCCACTGCTTATCCCAATCCTGCCAACGCCGGACCAGCTGGAGGCTGGGGGGGGGAGCGGGAGAGAGCCCAGGCAGGGGGTGTGGGTGGAGGAGGGCACTGGTGGGGGGGGGGGGGGGCCCCCGGGGGGGGGGGGGGGGGCAGCCAAAAATTTTTTTGCTTGGGGTGGCAAAAAACGTAGAGCCGGCCCTGATAGGTTGCACTGGTGGGAAAGTGGTACTATATGTGAAAGAAAGCAGAGAGAATATGATATAGTAATATAGCCTTTATTTTAAATTAAATTGAATTAATGATTTTGTGTTAACCTGCAATGGGTTCAGTTCCTGTCATTACAGTTTCCAAATTAATAGGTTGGAAGTTGCCATTTACGATTCTCTTCAATTAGGAGACTTTGAGGAGCACATGAAGAATGAATACAGTGACCACAAATACAAGTTACAAGTAAACAGTCTTCTTTGTATTACAAGTTACACCCGCATATCAAACCTGAGAGAGCCTGCAACATAGCCAAGGCTGTATTCATACTCACATCCCCTAGAGTCCGGTGGATCTCTCAACAGGTGATCATCATTAGAGGGGGCGTTCCTGCTCTGGTCTTTCCACTTTTACCTAAACAGGGAACCTCTTTTATATTGTTGTTCTGAACATGCATTCACATGCATGAGCGTTCCAACCTCTTTTTCCTTATCTGTATTTCCACACCTCATAAATGTTGGGGTGCCCCAGTTTCCATAGGTTGTTCTCTTAGTTCCTTTTTCCTTATTAGCATCTTATTAACACTTACGTCAACCTGTTTCCAGGGTAACCTGTGGTCAGAACTTTCCATAATGTTACAATCAGGTGTCTTGTGGTCTATTTTTCCGTAACATCACCTATTGGCACATCTTTACAGTAATCTTGAGGTCTTATTGATGTAGGGTCAGTCTTAGGTCACCCATTTATGTCAAGTCTCTTTAAACCCGAAGCCTAGTGTGGCTAAGCTGAAAAATTACAGGTCTTAGCCTGTAGGCCTTCCATTACTTATATCCTTAATACACACTCGTCACTCCTAAATATTTGTCAAACTTCTACTCCTATAATCCTATCCTACTTATCTATTCATCACACATTGATTATATATGAAATAACATGTGAGTTAACTACAACAACACAATTAAATGACAAAATGAACTAACTGGCTACAGGAAAAATCTTAAATGAATCAAATGATACCATAGAATCTCTATGAACACAAACTCCATGCTCGAACAATAAGAGTATAGCAGTAGGAAAATACTTCCAACCACCTGACGAGAATGGTGATGGTGATTGTGAAATGCTCAGGGAGATTAGAGATACTAAAAATAATAATAATAATAATAATAATAATAATAATGAAAAATAAAAAACAGAAAACCCAATAATAATGGGGGATGTCAACTATCCTCACATTGACTGGGTACATGGTGACCTCAGGACAGGATGCAGAGATCAAATTTATGGACATCATTAATGACTATCCCTTGGAGCATCTACTCCTGGAATCCACAAGGGGAGTTTCAATTCTTGAGTTAGTCATAAGTGCAATACAGAATCTGGTCAAAATGGTGCATATAGCTGAACCACTCAGTAATAGCAACCATAAAGTAATTAAATTTTACATCCTTATAGGGGGAAAATCCTAAAGAAACCCACCACAGTACCATTTAGCTTCAAAAGGGTGAACACCACAAAAATGAGGAAGCTAGTTAAATGGAAATTAAAAGGAACAGTCACAAGAATGATATGCCACATGGAAACTATTTAAAACTACCATCATAGAGGCTCAAACTAAAGGCATATCCCAAATTTAAAAAAAAAAAAAAAAAAACAGTAAAAGGACCAAAAAAATGCCACCATGATTAAACAGGGGAAAAGAAGCAGTTAAAGGGGGAAAGGCATCCTTTAAACATTGGAAGTAAAATCCTACTGAGGAAAATACAAAAGAGCATAAACTCTGGCAAGTCAAGTGCAAAACAGGCTCAACAGGTAGTGATCAATGGCTCCATGTCTAGTTGGCAGCTGGTATCAAGCGGAGTGACCCAAGGATTGTTCCTGGGGCCGGTTTTGTTCAATATCTTCATTAATGATCTAAAGGATGGAGTGGACTGCACTCTCAGCAAGTTTGCAGATGACACTAAACTGGGAGGAGTGGTAGATATGCTGGAGGGTAGGGATAGGATACAGAGGGACCTAGACAAATTAGAGGATTGGGCCAAAAGAAATCTGATGAGGTTCAACAAGGACAAGTGCAGAGTCCTGCACTTAGGACAGAAGAATCCCATGCACTTCTACAGACTAGGGACCGAGTGGCTAGGCAGCAGTTCTGCAGAAAAGGACCTAGGGGTTTCAGTGGACAAGAAACTGGATCTGAGTCAACAGCGTGCCCTGGTTCCCATGAAAGCTAACGGCATTTTGGGTTGAATAAGTAAGGCATTGCCAGCAGATTGAGGGATGTGATCATTCCCCTCTATTCGACATTGGTAAGGCCTCATCTGGAGTACTGTGTCCAGTTTTGGGCCCCACACTACAAGAAGGATGAGGAAAAATTGGAAAGAGTCCAGCGGAAGGCAACAAAAAAGATTAAGGGGCTGGAGCACATGACTTATGAGGAGAGGCTGAAAGAACTGGGATTGGTTAGTCTACAGAAGAGAAGACTGAGGGGGGATTTGATACTTGCTTTCAACTACCTGAAAGGGGGTTCCAAAGAGGATGAACCTAGACTGTTCAGTGGTACCAGATGACAAAACAAGGAGTAATGGTCTCGAGTTGCAGTGCGGGAGGTTTAGGTTGGATATTAGGATATTACTTTTTTACTAGGAGGGTGGTGAAGCACTGGAATGGGTTACTTAGGGAGGTGGTGGAATCTCCTTCCTTAGAGGTTTTTAAGATCAGGCTTGACAAAGACCTCGCTGGGATGATTTAGTTGGGAATTGGTCCTGCTTTGAGCAGGGGGTTGGACTAGATGACCTCCTGAGGTCCCTTCCAACTCTGATATTCTATGATTCAAAAGTATAAGGCAGGTCAAAAAAGAATTTGAAGAGCAAGTGGCAAAAGAAAAAAAATTGCTGTTCGTTTTTGTAAGTATATCAGAAGGAGGGAGCTTGCCAAACAAACAATCAATGGGGCCATTGGATGATTAAGGTACTAAAGAAGCACTCAAGGAAGAGAAGGCTGTTGTGGAGAAGCTAAATTAATTTCTTGAATCAGGATGTGAAGGAGATTGCCTCACCTAAGGCATTCTTTTTAGGTGACAAATCCAAGGAATTGTCCCAGATTTAAAGGTGTCAATAGAAGAGTTTTTGGAATAAATTGATAAATTAGATAAGTCACCAAAACCAAGTGAGATTCACTCAAGAGTTCTGAAAGAACTCAAATATGAAATTGCAGAAGTACTAATTGTGATGTGTAACCTATCCCTTAAATCAGCCTCTGTACCAGATGACTGGAGGATAGCTAATGTAATGCCAATTAAAAAAAAAAGATTCCAAAGGTGATCCTGGCAATTACATGCCAGTAAGGCTAACTTTAGTAACAGGCCAACTGCTTGTAACTATGGTAAAGAACAGAATATCAGACATAAATGACATATGTTGGGGAAGAATCAACATGGCCTGGTAAAGGAAAATCATGCCTCACTAATCTATTAGAATTGTTTTGAGGGTGTCAAGAGTGACCCAGTTGACAGACTACACAGACTTTCAGAAAACCTTTGACAAGGTCCCACACCAAAGGCTCCAAAGGTAGTCATGAGATAAGAGAGATGGTCCTCTCATGGATCAGTAACTGGTTCAAAGAGAAGAAACAAAGGGTAGGAATAAATGGTAGGTTTTCACAATGGATAGACGTAAATAGCAGAATCCCCCACGGATCTCTACTGAGACCTGTACTGTTCAACATATTCATAAATGATCTGGAAAAGAAGGTGAACTGTAGGGTGGCAAATTTGGCAGACGATACAAAATTAACTCAAGATAGTTAAGTCCAAAGTTGACTATGAAGAGTTACAAAGGGATCTCACAAAACTTGGTGACTGGATGACAAAACGGCAGATGAAATTCAGTGTTGATAAAGGCAAAGTTATGTACAATGGAAAAAATAATCCCAACTACACATACCAAATGGGGACTAAATTAGCTGTTACCACTCAAGAAAGATCTTGGAGTCATTGTGGATAGTTCTCTGAAAACATCCACTCAGTGTGCAGGGGCAGTCAAAATAGATAACAGAATATTAGGAACTATTAGGAAATGGATAGATAAGAAGACGGAAAATATAATGCTATTATATAAATCCAGAGTTTGCCCACACCTTGAATACTGTATAGTTCTGGTAACCCCAACTCAAAAAAAGATATATTGTACTAGATTTAGGCTAGGTCTACACTACAGACCTTAAAGCATCACAGTGCTGTTGAAAGGTCTCCCGTGTGACCACTGTATGCTGATGAGAGAGAGCTCTCTGGTTGGCATAATTAAACCGTCTCCAATAAGTGGCAGTTGCAATGTCGGTGGGAGAGCATCTCCCACTGACATAGTGTTGTCTGTACCAGTGCTTTTGTTGGTGAAACTTATGTTGGTCAGTGGTGTTTTTTTCATACCCCTGACCAACAAAAGTTTTACCAATAAAAGTGCTAGTATAGGCAAAGCCTTAGAAAAAGTACAGAAAAGGGAACAAAAATAATTAGTTCTATGGAACAGCTTCTGTACAAGGGGAGATTAAAAAGCATTGGACTTTTCAGTTTAGAAAAGAGAATACTATGGAGGAATATGACAGAGGTCTATAAAATCATGAATGGTGTGGATAGAGTGAATAAGGAAGTGTTATTTACCACTTCACAGAACACAAGAACCAGGGGTCACCAAATGACATTAACAGGCAGCAGGTTTAAAACAAAAGAAAGTATTTCTTCACACAATGTACAGTCAGCTTGTGGAACTCATTGCCAGGAGATGTTATAGAGGGCAAAAGTATAACTGGATTAAAAAAGGAATTAGATAAATTCATTGAGGATAGGTCCATCAATGCCTGTTAACCATGATGGTCAGGACACCAGCTCATACTATGAGTGTCTCTAAACCTCAGACTGCCAGAAGCTGGGACTGGATGATAGGTGGATCAATCAATAATTGCCTTGCTCTGATACCTAGGTCTAAGTGATTTCAGTTCTGCAGCATATAACAAGACTCTCAATTGAGTCTAAATTAGCTCTTATTATACCATGGAGAGAGGAAGGGTCAAATGGTGTCTAGGATCCTTAAACAGAGTCCACACCACCAGATACAAGTACCTGTCCCCACCCTCTCTCAACTCATTGGGCTTTGGAACCCATGTCCCCTGCCTAGCGAGTGCTGTTCACTTGAGGGTGAGTCCCTCCATTGGGGTATGCCAGGTACAGTTCTGCTGCCCTCGGTTCACACAACAAGGATAACAGCCTTTTATTACTCCTGTCCCACTAACAAGGAGACTGGGGATCCAACAGCAGCCACAAGTGATCATTTGGGCAAGAAGTCCCATCATGCTGAGCACCTAGGCAGGGTAGGTGTGTCCATACAAATGAGATCAACTTCTGAAGTCTTTTTCCACAGCTCACCACTAGATGTCAGGGGAGAGCTCATCCAGACTCTGCTTACACTGATAAATCCTGCATGTACAAATATGATTAATTTGAATTCATGTTTCCATTTACAATGCTTTATAGAAGATATTGCTGAGACTTAATATTGTGAGCATCTTAAAAGTAGTTGCAGGATGTTCATCCAAGCAAAGCTATCTGAGAAAATGTCTCCAGAGGTAATTACTTGTTCCTTCTTCTGTAAATGGGTATAATCATTGCCCAGACTACTTTGGAGGATAGGTCCATCAATGGCTATTAGCCAGGATGGATAGGGATAGTGTCCCTAGCCTCTGTTTGCCAGAAGCTGGGAATGAGCGACAAGGGATGGATCACTTGATGTTTACCTGTTCTATTCATTCCCTCTGGGGCCCTGGCATTGGCCACTGTCGGAAGACAGGATACTGGGCTAGATGGACCTTTGGTCTGACCCAGTATAACCGTTATGTTCTTTTTTATGGTTCTTTATTTTTATTGCTACTTTGGTATCTCTGGTTCCTTGTTCTGTATCTTTGAGTAGGGATTTCTTGGTTTTTTAAGACCCATGTTGATCTGTTACTAGTATGCTCAATGTTAACTAGATAGCTCCATTAGCCTGAGCAGATGCATTCTAAACTCATTCAGTTAATAAAACCACAGTGTCTTTTCATCTGACAAACTTGATTCTTGAGCACTTTCTAAAAAAGAAAAATCATGAAGTTTAGCCATTCTGACATATCAAAGATAACAATGATTCTTATCACTACAGCTGGTTGGATAATATTCATATGGTTTATTTGATTATTTGTATGTTTTTGTCCATTATTTGACAAATATTTTTTCACATATTTGACAAAAATCTATAAGGTTGGCCAAAATAATATTTTATTTGCAAATTTTTTATTATTATATTTTACTAACTCTATTAACAATTTTGAACTGGTAAATTGCAACAAGCAATGAGTGAATCTTGAAAGGTTTCTAGGGTATATATGAACCATCTCCTACTCAAGTCTGCAACATTGGATTGGAAAATTTACAAGAAGAGGCTTTCTCCTGAGCTTTCCAGTGCTTCTGCTTCTGGTCACAGCTGGATAGATCATAAGATCAGCCTTTTTTGCAGCATCTAAGGCATTTCTGGTTCAGTTCCCAGAATTGAAACTATCCTCTTCAAATGTTTCTGAATCTGAAAGTGCAGTCATAATCTGAAAAATAACTGTAAAATGGCATTGTGTCTTCCATATTTATGGTCTCTCAAATGACTTTCAAGTCACATTTGTTGAGTTTAATGTAACAAGATGCATTTTTCAACAGCCAGCTCTGCAAACAATCTGGATTCTGACAGTCAAGCTGTGTCTTTTGGGACTCATAGCTCATAATAAACATTCTGCAGGCCAAATTCTACTTCAGTTACACCTGTGCAACACCTTTGCCTTCAGTGCAGTGGCACACACATAAGAGCAGAAATTTGTGTTTAGTTATTCTGTTCACGGGTGTGTATTAGAGTAGAGTCCAGGTTCCTCACCCATAGCTGTATTGGCTCTGCACAGTTAATATGAGCCAACAGAAATACAAACTTATTTTATGTCACTAAGGTGAGAAAATATGATTTAATAGATCAAGACTCAGCTCTGTTAAATAAAAAGGTACCATTTCTACACAATCATTCTTCAAAGTAAAACTGCACTTAGATTCTTGTGTTTATACAGTGGCATGTGCTTCTTTGGTTCTCTAATATGTAGCAATGAGGGTAGTAAAAGGCCACGCCTGTTATCCTTAGTCAAAACAGCCTTTCAAGTTCCTGGGAATTTTGCTACTAAAAGGATTGCATGACAGGGACCAAGAGTTGTGTCACTAAGTCATATTACCAGATTTTTAGTAAGGTTTTCTTCAAAAACTTTAATGAAGTATTAGATTGTTGGTAAATCATGTTAAATCTATGGTTATTAATACAAGGAGGCTGGGCAGGTTAGATATTTCAGATACATTTTAGACTCACGCATATAACTGTGGCAGTAGCCTTTCGTTGTCTGCATTATCTTACTCTCTTTTGTGAGATATTTCATGCCATTCACATCTTGTACAATCTGAAGCACATCATAGTCCTTTATATCTTCTAAAGCCAAAGTGTACTTCAGTATCAAAACAAATCTTTTTATCCTGTCTTACCAGATGGTGTGATTTGAGAGTATTAGAAACATTAATTAGGGCTGTGTAGAGAATGGAAATTCTATTTTGTGGAGGGTTTTGAAATTTGCCTCGATTCCAATCAGGAAAGAAATCTGAAAATTTACAAATTCTCTGCAAAAGAAAATCCGAACAAACAAATCTAAATGAAAATTTTGAAATGAAAAATTGAAATGTTTTGTTCTGAAAAATGTTGAAATAAGACATTTCAACATGGTCAGATCTCTCCTTGCCCTGCCCCCAATTTTCTTCGTACATGTCTTGGCATCCTGTATGTAATGGTGTTATTACAAGCAGGAATACATTATTAGTATGGCCCTCCCAAATTCACGGTACATTTTGGTCCATTTCATGGTCACTGGATTTTAAAAATAATAAATTTCATTATTTCAGCTATTTTAATCTGAAATTTCATGGTGTGGTAAGTGTAGGAGTCCTGACCCAAAAAGGAGTTGTGGGGGGGTTGCCAGGTTATTATAGGGAGGGTTGCGGTACTGCTACCCTTACTTCTGCACTGCTGGTGGTGGCAGCTCTGCCTTCAGAGCTGGGCAGCTGGAGAGCAGCAGCTAATTATTAGTAGAAACAAATACTCCTGAGTCTAACATTACATTGATTCAGAGACTGGTTGAAGGGTCATCAAGTTATCTCTTAGGGCCTGTATAGAGAGAGATGTTCATCTCTTGAGGCATAGTTTTGGCCTGGTTTGCATAAAAGTGTTGCAGAGCAGTTGCTGGAATCTGGAAAACCTTTTAAGAAGTTGGGTCTGGTGCTCAGTGTGCTGTTCCACTCTGAGAGCTGAATAAAAATAGTACCTTCCTACCCAATAGGAACCTTGTTTGTAGTTATTTGTGCACCGGTAGCATCTAGGGCTATGAACTGAGATCAGGACCCTAGTGTGCTAGATACGTGCAAACACACAGAAAGAGAATTTTTGCCTCAAATAGTTTAGAATCTAACTAGACAACACAAAGAAAGTATTGTTAAGACTGTCCTGATTTTACAAGTAGAGAACTGAGGCAAAGACAGATTAAGTCTCTTGCCCAAGGTCACTGCAGTAGAGCCAAGAATTGAACCCAGATTTTTCTGAGACCCAGTTAGGTGCCGTGACCACAATACATCCTCTCTTTCTTTCAGAGTCATATTGTCTTACTTTACTGACAAAAGTCATATTAGCCTTACAATGCTAATTCAGCTCTGGAAGAATGAGCTGAATTCTATTCTGGCTTGTGCATCATCAGTGCTTTGTTTTGTTTTAAATCCTTTTAGAACTTTTATTTAGAGGACGTCTTCCATCAAGCCTTCCTTCCCTGCAATCTTTGTATTCAATAGATCTGGATTCATTGAGCAATGTTGCTTGTAAAGAACTGATACATCTAAAAACTTTTCCAAATATTGTGCTAGAGTCTATATATATTATATTTAGGAACTACATTTACACACTGTTCAATTGCGGGGTTAGCTAAATCGAAGGCAATGGAAGATGACTTTTTTCTTATTATGATGTCTGGCACAAACCACAAGAAGCAGAGGGATTATTCATCACTGTTTCATTTTCTCTTTCAAATTTAGTGCATTTTAATGCTCATGAAAGGTGCCAGAATTATAGCCCTGGAGACTAACTACAAAGTTTGATGTTTCCCCAGGTGATAGCACAAGATTTTATTGGCTAAATAACTTAGTCCCTTACCAAGGGTATAACAGGTTTGGAACTGTACCATTTATAATGTAATTAGACCCTATCTAAACTCGCCAGCAAAACTATTTGAGTGGCATCTGTCTGGTAAGAAATGTATATCAAGAATTTTTCTAGCACAAAACAAATATCAAATATTGAGAAAATAGAAGAGAGCCAATCCCCACTTATGTTATTCAACATTTTCATCCATATTGAAATTTACACGTGGAAGACATGTAAGATCACTGACACTGGATGAATCACTCTCGTGGACAGATTTGAGTGATTTCACTATCTTGCTAAAGAACAATTTTTAAACATGGCCTTACAAGAAAAGTGCCAATACCATGTCCCTGGCCAGATAATTCCCAAACTGAAGTGTAAATGGAAGATCTAGCACATGTCTCTTTCCCACTTTAGCTTTAATATATTTGTACAGAGATTGGCTTAAATAGGGTTTGGTGCTTTTCTAACTATTTATCATTCCTTGTTAATGCAATCACATTCAAGCTGACAAGAGACTGACCAAGGAGCAGTAAGATTTTAGAGATACTTTTACTATGTTCACAACCTTACTAAATACAGTGCAGTTTCCTTGTCAGAATTTTGATCAAATGCTTACTAAGAATGCTAAGCCATTCAGAACTGCACTGTACCTCTGTTTCATGACATGTGAGTTATTTGCTTTCATCTCCCCTTTACTGTATAAAAGAGGATCTAAGGCTGTAAAACTTCAATCCAGAGATTCATGCAGCTGGTACATAACAGATCCTTCCTCTCTCGTCATTGCAGCACAACATCAAACCAAACAAAATGTCTTAGAAAGCTACAGTATTTGCAGCTAGGCTGTCACAGATCTCCTTTTTTGCCACTGAAGGAAAGTGGCTAAATGCCCAGCAGCTGCCTTCTTAGTGACATTTTCACAAACATCAAGGTAAAGGAATCAACCTTTGTCAGTTTCATCCCAGCGATTTGTTTGAAACAATGAAATGAAAAGCTAAGGCCTCTCTCCTTGCTACTGGATTAGAGGATTAAAATAAAGGACACTTGATTTTATTGATTTAATGAGGGATGGGGGCTTTAGAGGAGCATCCCTCGTGATTAGAGAACAAGCAGTGTTTGCAGGTACCATCTCCCAGGCATTTCTTTCCTGTTTGCTTGGCTTTCATGGGAACTTGCTTATGTATTTGGCTGTTACGATGACCCATAGCGTTCAATCCTGTGCTGCATGAAGCAGTCAAATGCCTGCAGTGATTTCAGTCTCTCTCTCAACAGGGAAAGAAAGGCAAGTTGAAGGTATTGCAGCACAGTTCTGCAAACTAAAGAGATGCAGGAGACCAGAGGGAAAATATGCTTAAACATGCAAGATAAAGCAAAGCAGAGGGGAAAGAAATGACACCTCCTACCTGCAAAATACACTGTATGGAATGTATTATTCTCTTAGTATATTTTATCAGCTAGGAATTCCTCCCGCAAGCTATGAAGTGTGAGGTAGGCTAAAGGAGTTCATGCATGGTGTTTTGTTGTGGATTGATCCATGCACAGCTAGTTAATCTCTTCCCTAAGACCTTTTACCTTTGTTCTCTTTTTCTTTAGGTCATTCATATGATATAACTGACATTTTCATATGGTAATCTCTCATTGTACGTTTGCTCTTAAAGATTAGCCAAAGGGATCAATCACACTGGATTGCTTCCCCACAAAAAACAAAATTAATTCTCTATTGTCCACTAGGCTGTGTGATAAGAAGAGTTAGTGCTACTTAGGCAGAATGTATGCATTTAACTACCATTCATAATATAAATGAATGGCTGGTTTATACATACATTAGTATGTATGATTATGTGATGTATACCTAGAGAAATATTACTGTTTATGAATGTTTATAAATAATCCATACGTATAGTATCTACACATATAGTATCTATTTCACCCACAGATGAAACACCCCAAATTCCCTGTAGTATTACTGTCGCTATGAATTGCTATCTTAAAAAGAAACAGTTCCTAAAGAGCAAGGTTTCTAAAATGCATCCCTTCCCCCATCCCTTTTAGTTTACATAAAATGAGCAACTTCCCCTCCCCCACAGCTCCTTCGCTCTTTGTAGGCAAGTAAATCTGAAACCAGGGGGCAAAATCATTACTTCCCAATTATCTTAAGCCATGCAAAATAACCTCTCTCTCAAGGGCTGATGTTAAAATATGCACATGGTTCTGATGTCTAGACAGTTATGAAATATAGGTGTAGGGCTCTGTGTATGTAGAAGAGAAATGCATCCCAAATGAAGTGCTTTTATTAAAGTAGTATAATCACTCGGATAACTAATTACGTCAATACCACACAGTTAATTAAACCCATTATAGTTACTATCCCCGTGGAGGGGAGGTCAGACAAAGCAGCCATCCTCCTGACTCTGCTGTGCTAACAAAAGAGAGAGAAATTAAATAAAGTACAATGCTTTTTGCTCAGGTTAAAAAAGAAAAAAGTTTAACTACACAGTTGCTCAACAAAGAAACTCCACAAAGGTCATTTGTGTCTGTACATCTGCATGTGTGCTTTCCATATAGGGACCTCACAATTTACCTAGGCTTCCACTACATTCAAACTAATTGAACTGTTCAGGAGAAAATATTGCTCTTAGAGAAAAAAAAGGGCTACATTCCAAATTTGTCACAAGTGTATTTAATCACACCCATTCATCATTGGACATACTTGATAAAGCATGACTGAATATAGAAATATGGGCTGGGAATGTCACTAGGTCTAGATATTGCATTTACACTAGCAAAACCTAGTTTCCTTCTGCTCCCACCTGGAACTTGGGCAGATTATGCCAATGCGTGACATCCACAAGTGCTGGTAAGAAGTGCTAGTCTTTACTTCCTGTCCCCAGCCACCTGGCATCAGTCAGGTTCAGATTGCAGACATCATTATTAGGGCTGGCAGGAAAACAAGAATTCCACTTTGTGAAAAATATGGAGGTTTCAACATTTGGTTTCGCTCTACATTGGGACAAGAAACCAGACCTTTGGAAATTTTTCAGTGTAAAGAGAGGGATCCCAAAACAGCCAATAGCCTAGTGTTCAGGACGCTCACCTGGGATATGAAAGACCTAGCTATTGGCTAATCTGTGTGGACTTGAGAAACCTTCAAGTCAAAAACGGATACATTTTTGGTAAAAGTTGCAGTTTTGATTAATCGGGATTTTCTCACAAAAAATATTTTGTTGAGAAAACCCCAACTAGCCCTAATCAGCATCTTCTGCTTTCAGTGACAATAGTTAAAACGAGATCGTCCACAGAAACTAGGAGTTTCCTACATCTTATCCCCTTGATGTAGGAAGGAGCAAGACAGAAAGACCATAATTGCTTCCCAGAGATAGATTAAGATATTCTGGCGCCCTGGGCCAGAGCAAGCGGGAGGGGAGGGGATGCCAGAACTGTTGCCCCACCCCACCCCTTCAGCCATGACCCTGCCCCCTGCTTGCTCCTTCCCTCCCTGTTGCAACACTGAGACCGGTGAAGCTCTGTGCCCCCACCGTGGCCCTACGGCCACCGCAAGGAACGAGAGCTCCTCCAGTCCTGGGGCCACAGTGGGGGGAGATTTTTCCAGGGCTCCCAAATTGGCCGGGGCCCCTGGGCCCTTGCAGTAATCCACCACTGCTGCTTCCCCATTAGCCTTAATGACATGTTAATGAGAAGTAGTAGAGAAAAAGCTGAGGATCCTGCCATTTTTGTGAAGGCCAGGCATAGCTAATAGCGCTCACTCATGTCTGCCTGGTATTATATACATACACCTTCTTCAAAGTGTAAGGGATAATTTTCCTGGTGAAAATAAAGACATCCACATCCTGGTCCTTATTGTCCCTAGATATCTCAGAAGTCATTGTATGACTGACATCTTCTCAAAGCAGTCCATTATGCAAAGGGGGATTTGCAGTAACTCTTCTTCATAAAGAAAACGGAGTACAAAAAAAAAAAAAAAAGGCTTTGCAGTGAGATTGGCTATATTTACAAATCTGACCCTACTGGTGGGGGAGGTAGGCAAGAAGAGAAAAGAAATAGAGGAGAAGGAACGCTTTGATCCTAAACATGAAATGCTGCAAGCAACTCATCGTAAAACTCAAGCCCTATCTTAACAGCAGCTATGAGTGATTTCTGCTGTTGTGGCATAGGTTGTTAAAGGAAGCAGTGAGCATTCTAGAAAGCGCTGAACATGGGGCAATGCAAATTCTTAACCTTTCACCTTTTACATTTTTTTTTTGCTCACAATTTAGCAGAGTTTTTTTGGCAAGTAGTACAGAAAAATTAAGGATACATACAAATTCCAAGAACAGTTACATGAATGCTTCATCCTGCAAGTTTACAAAGAAATAAAAATAAAAGTAAGGAGACAGAATGAAAAGGAGCAGAAAAAAAAAGACAAGAGAAGACAAGACACAGTGGTCCCTCTTTGCCTGAGATAAACAGAGAAGGGTACTCCAAAATATTTGCAGTATCTGGAAGTCTGCAGTAAAATTGTTATCTAAGCCAATTGGCAAGTTTTTAATAGTGGCTATGGTAAGTTTTAAACCAGTTTCATTATTTCCATATTGTTTACTTGTATTACAATATTGCCTAAAGGATGCAACCAATATCAGGTCCCCATTGTGCTAGGCACTGAACATACACATAATAAAAGACCAACCTGCCCTGAAGAACTTAAAATCTAAATCAGACAGACAGAGTAGGAGAAAGGAAGTGTTGTTATTCCCATTTTACAGATGGGGAAATGAATCAGAAAGATTAAGTGACATGTCCCAAGGTCACATATAAGGTCCGTGGCAGAGTCACAAATTGATCCCAGATCTCCATAGTGCCAGTCGGGTGCTTTAATCAGAAAAACAACTTTCCTCTAGACACCAATGACAACTTTGTCTGCACTCATCACAGAGCCTTCCACCCAAAGAAACATGGGGTTAGAGTTTACCATTTTTCTCCATGAGGACTTTCAACTATATGATTTCAAACAATCCTCCTGCTCCCCACCACATATTCCCTGAATGGGAGAAAATTGTATTACTATGTTCTTGAGTCAATGATGTGAAAATCCTTGACCAGAAATTACCACAACCAAGAATTTTACCCATAAGTTTTGTAATCAGTCCCCAACCTTCTGCAAATAATTCTTTGGTATCTAGAGTATGAGCAGTAATGGGATATTTTTGTTTTTATTGATCTTCCATAATGGCTCTCTCCAAAGGAAATGCTATTTTTTTATATAATTAAATTTTGGAAGAGTGGCACTTGGGAGTTCCAAATGCCATGAAACCAGGCATACATGTACAAAACTTAATACACAAACAAAAATGGTCTTGTTCATTGTTGGGTTAGAAAAGGTGGACAGGGCCCCCATGCTGTAGTTGTTCATTATATCACAAAAAGAGTGTGAAAAAACTCTACTATTTAGCTATTACAGGACAAGACAATGGTTATACAAGAAGAAATAAAGAAAACCAAACACTAATTTAGAAATAAGGGGCCAAATTCTCTGTGGATATACATGGTTGCAACTCCACTAAAGTAAATTGAACTTCGTTCATTGCCACCAGAAGAGAACTTGCTAAAAGAAGAAGTGCCAAACCTTTGCTTCATTACAAGATTAGTCTCTTTAAGAATGAAACAGACTTAGTACAGGTCTTGGTTTGGGCTAGCACACAATGGTATGGTATATTGCCACCTTCCCGCTCTCCAGTCACTAAGCTTTCATAAGAAAGGTCTGTTATTGTGGTGAAATAGCCTCAAAATCCTGAATTGAATGCAACTGATTCAGTAAGGTCTGTCTGTGTGTACAGAACCTGAAACAGTTCAGGAAACTCAGACCTGCCCCATTCATCTCAGTGGGTACTAACTTAGATGCCCAATGATAATACTTTAAAACATCAACATAGTTAATTCACTGCTCAAAGCATGTGAGAAAGGAGAGGGAGGATTATATTATGAAGATCTGCACAATCTAGGCTATGGCGCTACATCAGCACCAATGCAGCTGTGCCAATGTAGCACGTTTGGAGAAGACATGCTATGCCGATGGGAAAGCACTCTCCCGTCGGCACAATTACTCCACCTCGGTGAGAAGTGTAAGTTATGTTGGTGGAAGAGCATCTCCCACTTACATAGTGCCCATGTGGACAGCATGAAACTTGTGTCGCTGGGGGCAGGGGAGAGCTTTTTCACACGCTCGAGCGATGTAAGTTAAATCAACTTAACCGGTTGTTTAGACAAGCCCTAAGTGACAGCTCACTGTGGCATACCAGTGAGAGAAGTTTGGAGACTACCATCACTTTTGCCTATCCCTTCCCTCTCTGGGAAGCAGAGCTCAGGAAGCCTAATAGTGCATAAGAGCCTTAGGCCTGGTCTACACTAGGCGTTTATGTCGAAGTTAGCGCCGTTACATCGAATTAACCCTGCACCCGTCCACACCGCGAAGGTATTTAGTTCGACATAGAGGTCTCTTTAATTCGACTTCTGTACTCCTCCCCGACGAGGGGAGTAGCGCTAAATTCGACATGGCCATGTCGAATTAGGCTAGGTGTGGATGGAAATCGACGCTAATAGCTCCAGGAGCTATCCCACAGTGCACCACTCTGTTGACGCTCTGGACAGCAGTAAGAGCTCGGATGTTCTGAACTGCCACACAGGAAAAGCCCCGGGAAAATTTGAATTTGAATTCCTTTTCCTGTCTGGCCAGTTTGAATCTCATTTCCTGTCTGGACATCGTGGCGAGCTCAGCAGCACTGGCAACGATGCAGAGCTCTCCAGCACTGATGGCAGTGCAAGCTCAGAATAGAAAGAGGGCCCCAGCATGGACTGATCGGGAAGTCTTGGATCTCATCGCTGTGTGGGGCGATGAGTCCGTGCTTTCCGAGCTGCGATCCAAAAGACGGAATGCAAAGATCTATGAGAAGATCTCTAAAGACATGGCAGAGAGAGGATACAGCCGGGATGTAACGCAGTGCCGCGTGAAAATCAAGGAGCTGAGGCAAGGCTACCAGAAGACCAAAGAGGCAAACGGACGCTCCGGATCCCATCCCCAGACATCCCGTTTCTACGAGGCACTGCATTCCATCCTCGGTGCGGCCGCCACCACTACCCCACCACTGACTGTGGACTCTGAGGATGGGATAGTGTCCACGGCCGGATCCTCGGACATGTTAGCAGACGGGGAAGATGAGGAAGGAGATGAGGAGGACGAGGCAGTTGACAGCGCTCACAACGCTGATTTCCCCGACAGCCAGGATCTCTTCATCACCCTTACAGAGATCCCCTACCAACCCTCCCCAGCCGTTACCCCGGACACAGAATCTGGTGAAGGATCATCCAGTAAGTGTTGTAAACATCTAAACATTTATTTGTAACAGAACATGAATATTAACAATTTAAAAAATGGGTTTCTCATGATTAGTTTGATTAACTTTACGGTTCAGTCATGGGCAGTGCAACTATTGAAAAAAAATCTAGCAATGTCCGGTTTTGCATGATTGTCCTGCCCAAGCCGCTCTACTGTTTAGTCCCTGCTACTGCAGCTACAGTAAGATGCGGTCTATATGTCCGGGGATGGAGCAGAAATCCTCCTGGGACATCTCAAGGAAGCTCTCCTGCAGGTAATTTGAAATCCGCTGCATTAGGTTCTTGGGGAGAGCGGCCTTATTGGGTCCTCCGTAGTAGGACACGTTGCCGCGCCACGAGACTAGCAAGTACTCCGGAATCATTGCTTGGCACAGCATGGCGGCATACGGCCCTGGTCTTTGGAGGCTTTCCCGGAGCATTCTCTGTCTGTCGCTCTCAGAGATCCTCATGAGGGTGATGTCGCTCATGAAGACCTGCTTTGAATGAGGTAGGGGAATGTTATTAGTGTTGGCTGGTTTGCAGCCACGCGGTGGAGGCGGGAAAGGGTCAGCCGAAAGGGATCGTTCCCGGGGACAGCCGCGAGGGTGTGGGACAGGAGCAAACTTCCTGCTTGCCGGATTGCTGGCAGCAGGGACCGACATTGATTTCAATGTGAAATGAGGCCATTGCTAATATTAAAGTTTTAAGCTGCCACGAATCTACGGCTTACCATGTCTGCCTGCAACAGAAATTCCGTTGTCCTGACAGGGTTCTCAAAAGTGCTCTGCAAAACCACAGACAGTGAATGCGAAGGCCGAGAATTCGACCTTGTGCTGAGTGCGCATGTGATAGGTGCTGTGCATGGTCCTGTTCACAGAGAAAGACTATGTTCTTTGTTCACAACTACATTTATGTTTCTGAGGAATTCACTCCCTTTTTCCCATTCCCACAGCCCCATCTGCGACTGTCTCACAACCTAGCCTGTCATCACACTCCCAGAGGCTAGGGAGGATTAGGCATAAGAAGAAGAGGACACGGGAGGACATGTTCTCCGAGCTTATAGCCTGCTCCAGAGCACAGGCAGCACAGCAGACCCAGTGGCGGGAGAACTTGTCCCAAATGCACCAAGCCAACATGGATCGGGAGGAGAGGTGGCGTCAGGAAGACCAGCAGGCGACTCAAACCCTGCTTGGACTACTGAGGGAGCAAACGGACACGCTCCGGCGCCTTGTGGATGTTCTGCAGGAACGGAGGCAGGAGGACAGAGCCCCGCTGCAGTCCATCTCTAACCGCCCTCCCCCGCCACCAAGTCCCATACTCCCTTCACCCAAAGTGCACAGAAGGAGAGGCGGCAGAGTCCCTGCTAACTCTCACTGCACCCCTGCAGAGAGCTCGAGCAGCAGAAGGCTCTCAGTCCCCAAAGTTTGACAAGTTCTTTCCTTCCCGCCTGACACAAGCCCCCGTCCAAGTTTCACTTCCCAGTCCCCTGTGTAGTTGTTAATAAAAAATATGTTTCTGTTAACTACTGTTTCCATCATGTTCTTTTGGAGGAGGGGGGGAAAGGGGGTTGGTAATTGGACAGGACAGTCACCTTTGGCAGGGTACATAGTCGGGGGCAGGCACAGCAGCAGGGCACATACATAGTGCAGTGATGCAGTGACTACTTACCCTGGTTAGTCTGGGAGGTTCTTTTCATGTTATGTGGTGGGGGGTGGGTTGCTCTGTGACTTTGTGGCAGGGGAGGGCAGTTAGAGATCTTAAGCGGCGGTCCTTAGGCAGGATCACAGAGCCACACAGCAGGGGATCTGTAACCGTCCTCCCCCTGCCACAAAGTCACATAGACCCCCCATACACACAGTCCCTATCAGGAGGGGTGACAGGCTCCGTTGAAACAACCATCCCACCGCAGCGGAGCCTGTCAGTCCTTGAGTTTAGAAGCTGCATTCGCGCGACTACACTACACCCGCTCCGCACCACAGTCTGCGTCCCAGTTTTAAAAAATTCCCGCGAAAACAGTATTAAAGAAAACGGTGTGCTTTAACAAAGTAGAACTATTTTTATTTTGAAACGTGTGTTGGAAGTGGGGTGAAGGGGGTATGTAACTGGATAGGATAGTCAACATGAACTGGGTAAAGAAACGGGGGCAGGTTCGGCTTCTCTGTACACAAACTTTAAAGTCACAGGTTACCCTGCTCACTCAGGAACTTTGCTTTCAAAGCCTCCCGGATGCACAGCGCTTCCCGCTGGTCTCTTCTAATCGCCCGGCTGTCTGGCTGTGAGTAATCAGCAGCCAGGCTAATTTCCTCAACCTCCCACCCCGCCATAAAGGTCTCCCCCTTGCTCTCACAGAGATTGTGGAGCACACAGCAAGCTGCTATAACAATGGGGATATTGGTTTCGCTGAGATCACAGCGAGTCATCAAGCTTCTCCATCTCCCCTTGAGACGTCCAAAAGCACACTCCACCACCATTCTGCACTTGCTCAGCCGGTAGTTGAAGAGTTCTTTTTCAGTGTCCAGGGCACCTGTATAGGGCTTCATGAGCCAGGGCATTAGCGGGTAGGCTGGGTCCCCGAGGATGACTATAGGCATCTGCACATCCCCAACAGTTATTTTGTGGTCCGGGAAGTAAATACCTTGCTGCAGCCGTCTAAACAGACCAGAGTTCCTGAAACACGAGCGTCATGAACCTTGCCCGGCCATCCCACGTAGATGTTGGTAAAACGTCCCCTGTGGTCCACCAGTGCTTGCAGCACCATGGAAAAGTAGCCCTTTCTGTTAATGTACTGGCTGGCCTGGTGGTCCGGTGCCAGGATAGGGATGTGAGTTCCATCTATGGCCCCACCGCAGTTTGGGAATCCCATCGCTGCGAAGCCATCTATGATCGCCTCCACGTTTCCCAGGGTCACTACCTTTGGCAGCAGTACATCAACGATTGCCTTGGCTACTTGCATCACAACAACCCCCACGGTAGATTTGCCCACCCCAAACTGGC
This sequence comes from Trachemys scripta elegans, assembly GCF_013100865.1. Taxonomy (NCBI): domain Eukaryota; kingdom Metazoa; phylum Chordata; order Testudines; family Emydidae; genus Trachemys; species Trachemys scripta. The sequence continues at coordinate 101,016,289 of NC_048300.1, forward strand.
TCGCGACTGACCGGTAGCTGTCAGGCGTTGCAAGCTTCCAGAGGGCTATGGCCACTCGCTTATGGACAGTCAGGGCTGGTCGCATCCGGGTGTCATTGCGCTTCAGGGCAGGGGACAGCAACTCACAAAGTTCAAGGAAAGTTCCCTTCCGCATGCGGAAGTTTCGCAGCCACTGTGATTCATCCCAGACCTGCAGCACTATGCGGTCCCACCACTCAGTGCTTGTTTCCCGTGCCCAGAATCGCCGTTTCACAGCATCAACATGACCCATTGCCACCGTGATGTCCTCGGCGCTGGGTCCCCTGCTTTCTGAGAGGTCTGTGCTACTCTCACACTTCAGGCCATCACCGCGTTGACGTAGCCTCCTCGCCTGACTTTTCTGCATCTGCCTCAGGGCAACCTGTATGATAAGCTGCGAGGCGTTGAGAGCGGCCACAACTGCAGCGATGGTTGCAGCGGGCTCCATGCTCACAGTGCTGTGGCGTCCGCGCTGTCAATGACTTGAAAAGTGCGCGAAATGATTTCCCGCCGGCGCTTTCAGGGAGGGAGGGAGGGCGGGAGTGAGTGATGGATGGATGACGACAGTTACCCAAAAGCACCCTCGACACATTTTTTTACCCAGAAGGCATTGGTGGCTCGACCCAGAATTCCAATGGGCAGCGGGGACTGCGGGAACTGTGGGATAGCTGCCCACAGTGCACCGCTTCCAATGTCGACGCTTTCCCCGTTAGTGTGGACTCACAAAGTCGAATTACTGTCCTTAGTGTGGACACACACGTTCGACTTTGCAATATCGATTCCAAATATTCGATTTAAGTAAAATCGAACTACTCTCGTAGTGTAGACAAGGCCTAAGTGAGCAGCAAACTAGGCACAGCTCCTTCCTTACAGCCTGTGATTTTGAAAGGGGGCCTAAGCCTTGTGGATTTAGAATTCTGGTTGGGAGCAGAGAGATCTGACCCAATATTGGTTTGCTTAAAGTACGGTACGTGCAGAACAATCTGAAAATCATTTGAATGTTGATGGAGTCCACAGTAAACATTCCATAGCTCATTGTTTGATTTGGCCACGTTTCCTGCAGATGAGACATCTGCTCAGAACCCCTTTGTTCTGTGCAGCTACATTGCTTATGTAATCTCTCATCGTAGTGTTGCAGCACAACAAATGCTTATATAACATCACATAATGACGCACAACATAAGACCTGATGCACTACTGGAGTCATGAAGCACCATATAATTCATGTCAGGTTGGGAACCCAGGGGCAAATCTATTGGTATATAGCTGGTGCAGCTGTCTGAGGTAGTTTATATAGAGCAATTTATTTACAGCTTATATCAGTGGATAATTCATGACAGATCCCTCCAATTATTTACTTTAATAACTTTCTCAGATTCTTTTCATTCTATTTATTCTCTATACTAAATCTGGCTAAACCAGAAGAGGGAAGGCTAGGAATGGCAGCATTCCTAGACTCTCCTATTATATTATAGAGCATTGTATTGAAGAAATAAAGGCATATGGATGCAAATAATGCTTTTCCCTTAGTGCATACACTTACAAGATGACTTCCATGTCCCTTTTACTCAGCACACCAAGATTGGAAACATTTTGGACTCCCTTCAACTCTGCTGAAGCCAATCCAGATGTTAAAAGTGCAAATATTTTTTGCTTTCATTCACTCAGTGATCATCCGAGGTCTGCTTCTGTCCTTGTGTAGCCTTTTACAGCAGCAGAGAAGAGAATGTAAATACACAGGTCATTTCCTGCCTCTTCACAATGGTATAAATGACTATGTAAGATGCAAGGCAGTGGACACCCCCAGGCTCCAACTTATTTGTTGCCTGCCTGATGATAAAAGGTGACTGGAGAATAAAGAAAGTAGTTTGTTTTCTCATTAAATTCAGTAGATCAGTCATCCTTTTCAGTTTAGTAAACTGGTAGAATTGTCTAAGACCTTGATTCTAGCAGGTCCCTGCCACTTCCTAAGCTCTGAATGCCGTAGCCTGCAAAGGAGTTAAAGAGTGACCTTTGGAGTGGCCCATAAATAAGCACAACTAGATAGGAGACCACCACCACCACGATGCGGAGGTTTCCTGTACCGTATTACCAGTCCTGATATACATGCCGTTAACTGGGGACTCATGAATTAAATAATACTAGAAGACATCCTATGAAAGTTAAAGTCCTGAATAGTGTAGTTACTGGGGTTACTCTGTACCCCTAAGGGTACCTGTAGTGTGCCCAGTGTACTACATCTCAGAGGCAAGCACTGTAGGTGCTAGCTCTGGTGGGTCCCAGTAACCACATGGCTAAAGGAAAGGGAGTCTACTAGGGCTGGCAGGAAAAGGAAAGGTTGCAGATATTCTAGACACAGAAGCTTAAATGATTATATCTCAAAATGAGCAATAACGGTTCTTGTTTGGGTCTGTAGGGCAGTCCAGTCGAGAGTCAGGGCTCTTCAGGACTAGTGCCTGGGGTGCCTCTCCAGGCCAGGCTCTATTCCAGCAAGTAGTATTACTCCTGAGGGCATTCTGCGCCAAAACATTTTTTAAAAATCTGTGCACAATATTTTAAAATTCTGCAAGTTTTATTTGTCAATAAAGCAGAGGCTCCTGTATGGCAGGGGGGAGCACAGGCCACTGGCTGCACAAAGGTGGGATATCACCCTGAAGCCCCCACCCACAGAAACAGACTCAATGGGGAGGCTGCACCCAACCCTGACACAGCACAAGGCCTGGGCCTACCCCAGAAACATGCCGGGTTCCTGCTCCCCTGCCACAGGCGCACCAGGTGTGGGGCAGGTAGGCTCAACCAGGCAGGATCCACATGTGGAGATGCTCTATGTGGCAGTATCCAGGTGTAGGGTGAGAGGATTCTGTGTGTGACAAGCTGAGTACAGGCAGCTCAGTGTGGGGTCTAGGTGTGGGGGGATCTGGATGCACAGAGGCACTGGGGGGGGGTTCCAGGTGTAGGGGCAATGGGACTCTACAGGGACTTCCAGGTGAAAGTGGTAGGGGCTCAGAGGATTCTGAGTGTGAGCATCTCAGCAGGGGGGTCTGGGTACTGGGGGAGTGGGGGTCTTGGTGTAGCTAGCTGGAGGTAAGTGGTGAGCGAGTCTGGATGTGCGGGCTCTGGTGCAGAGGGTGGGGAATCAGAGTGGGGGTTTGAGTGCAGGGAGCTCAGGTGGTCTGGGTGCATGGGTGGGGGTCCAGAGGCAAGGGGTCTGGATGCAGGGGGGTTTCCAGATGCAGGAGTTGAGGTTCAGTGAAATGGAGTTTGGGTATGGGTATAGAGGTCCAGATGCACAGGGGTTGGGTGGATTGGGGAGCAGCTCCCTGTACAGTGACCCCCTCCCACCACAGCTGAGAAGCAATGTGGGGAGGAAGCAGGGGAGGATGCTTACCTTCCTGCAGCTTGGGGAGGTTTTTGGGGGTGGGTCTGACAAAGCCCCAGCCATTCCTTGTAGGGGAAGAGGAAGTCCCATCCTCTTTGCCTCCAGCCCAGCTGGGACTAGCAGCTGATCCCAGTTCAGGGTAGGAGCCAGTGGTTGGGGTGTCCCCAGCCCCATGGTGATTTACCTCTCCACTGGCTGCTCCAGGTGCCTGAAATGATATCCCTATGCTTATAGGGAGTGGTGCATGACTGTTCTTGCAGCTTCCCTTTACTTCCCTGTCAGAAAGTCCTTTTTCTGCAGGGAAGCAAAGAAATCTGTGGGAGACATGAATTCTGCACATGTACAGTGGCACAGAATTCCCCCAGGAGTAAGATAGATGCTTGCAAGTTTCCAGGCCAGGCTCAGTTAGTGTCTCTCACTGAGGCCCCTCTGCACTGGTTCCCTGCACAGCACTGCTGCTCCCCCTAAGTGTCCCACAGACCTGCACCCAGGTGTGATGTCCAGCAGTCACACAGCTTATTCCACATGCAACTCTGGCCACAGAACTTGGGGCTTCTCTCCAGCACCCTGCTGCCATGAGACTCCCCTACTCCCAAGCAGAGCCCAATCAATTCCTGGTTCAGGACCTTTCCCTTTACCTGCCGAGGAGAAAGGAGGTGCAATGGGGAGAGGGCTGATGGGAAATATAGTCCTTACTTAGCCAAGAGGAAGGGGATGAACAGTTGGGAGGGGCTGATGGGAAACCCCCTGCTTTGCAGATCTATCACAATAGTAAGACACATTACAGTATCATTTACAAATAATTCTTCTCAGTTGAACTATGCAGGTACAGTCAATACCTGGCTTATTTGGAGAATTTTCCCTTGAAAATATTTTTTGAATATTGGCAACAATGCATGATGCTATATTATTCCATACTACCACCCCCACCACCTCTTCCCTTCCCACTTGGGTGTTGAAGATGACCTGGGGAGTTACTGATCTCTACTGCCCTTGCCATAGCTGCTGGAAATAAAAGAAGAGAGGGACCCAAACTTGTATTCTAACCACTAAAGTTCTGTACTATTGAACAAAACAACCTGTGTTGGAGGAGTCTTTGACTGACACCTAAATGGTTACTTCCAAAATGCACAACATGTTCCTAAGGTGGACACTACTGAAGATGGTCCTTTAGGTTGAAGTCAATTTTGCCCCTTTAACTTCCAAACTCCTAGTGACCCCCCAGTCTAAATGTATGTGGGATTTTATAAATTGTCCAAAATTTGGTTGCATGTAAGGAGCTGCAAAACCTCCAGTTGAGACCTACAAATTTAAACTATGCCATTCCAGAGCACAGACAGAAGCCTGCAGAAATAAAGGGAAGAGAAAAATAGTTTAAGAAAATAAGAGAAGTGCACACACTAAAGGGAAATGTTTTTAAAAATTGCTTTCAAGTCTTCTTGCAAACATAGTTTTGTTAGGTTAAAGACGGCATGGTTTATTCCTTTGGCATTCAGATTTACATGCTAATAAAAATGTGCTTATAAATTTGAATAACTACACAGTCCCAAACACTGCGCCCCCAAATCTAAAAGCTGCTACTGCCAAGGCAAATATATTAGACCTCTCCATCTGCAATCAATTATATTGCCCTAATGTGACCAGAAATCCCAGTCTTTTATAGCATAATCCCATTATTAAAGTGCAGTTCTGCTGCCTGAAAATGACAAATGTCATTGGAGCATTTCCTAATTGTCATCTTCCAATTTCCATGTCAAGTGTGTTCAGTTTAATTATGATTTTTCTGTCAGCTTTGCAAATCCAAACTGGATTCTGAGAGTCGAGCTGAGCTGTTTCCATTTGGTTCATCATGGTTAATAAAGGCCTTAAAGAAAACAGAAGGGGCACGAGTTTATCAGCCAAGTGGCAGTTTATGACAAGAATTAGTGGGGGGGGGAGAGAAAGAGAGACATAGGCCTAGGACTATGGGGAAGTGTTCCTTTAAGAGTCTCTGGCACCAACCAGAACCAGTTCTCATGTTATGCAGAGGCTCATGTTAAACAATGCTAACCAGACATGGAATGAAGCAGACCTCGGTCAGGCTCCCTGGCTCTGAATGATCACTGAACATCACAAAGACTGGCTCTTACAATTATGTCTTCTCTGCATTTAGGTATGTTAGGGATCTTTAAGCATCCCTAATTGAGGGGCATATAGAAGTCAATGGATTAACACGGGCATAAAAGCAGTGTAAGAAAGTACAGAATCAGGCCCATTATGTTCCTGGCACTTGTACAACCTTTACTGCTAATCCTGCAGTATGGCTGGTTGTAAGTGACAGCAAATAGCATTATCATACATGTCAGCTAGCAGCATCATTGCCACTTTCACCCCTCAACCTTGAGCAAAGTCCAGCGGTAAGATGTAGGGAAAGAGAAGGCATTTCATTTTGCCCAGACTGACTGTTGTTAAGGACATAGGATTATTTGTTAGTGTTCCACTGTCACAAAAACAAAACAGAGGAGCTGTTCTCATAAGGTTTCCCAGAATTAATCGTAGTTTATAGATATGAATGGCAGGATGAGGAGGGCAGGGTTGTTAGTGTAATAAATTTCCAGGGTGCCCTTGTTTCGTTTGTATACTTCTGTTTAACCAGCTTTTATTTCATGTTGTCTCTATTTTCAGTGCTTCCCCAGTTAAATCCTTTTTTTTTTTTTTAAAGTAATGACAGTTGGATGTGGAGGTGATTATGTTGGAGATAATCACTTCTGAAACTCCTCAGCAAGACAGAGGAAGCTAACATTTGAGTGAGCACATGATCAAGGGCAATAGAGGTTGTGAAGTTTTGTGGATCCCAGAAGGAACAGTCATTTGATTCTTCCAGGGTCTACCTAAGATGCAAGATTGGAAGACAGCAAGCTGGCCAAATCTCAACAAATCTTAAAAAGGGGGCTGATGTTATTTGGCTGAAGGAAAACAACAGGGGGAGATGGCAGAGATAACATCTGTCAAAGGACGACTAAAATTCCCAAATTAGGAGTTCTCAGCTTCTTCTGCATTTCCTGATTAGCAGTAGCCTGGCCAAGAAGATTGGCACGTTTCCTAAAAGAGTTGGCGCTTACCACAATTATGTACGACTTTGTCATCTCCAGTCTGCATCCATGCATTATACCTTATGTGGGGGCTACCTTTGAAGAGGACTGGACATTTCAACTGTGGTAGAACATATCTCCCTATTTAGTGATAATGCACACATGAAGCATATTACACCAGTGACCTGAGCTCAGCCCCAACTTCCTATTAATTTTGGGCTGGATGATCTATAACTTTTTTTAGTTTGGGCCCTAGTATCTTAGAGAACTTCTCTCTCCATGCTTTGATTCTCCATCTGACAGTCTTTGATTTTGGTTGTGGTCCATTACTCTGAAATTCAGGTTTGAGAGCTAAAGTGGGTTGATTTTCAGCATACATTGCAAGGCTTATTTTACTTATTCAGGATCTTCCTTAAGAGGTAGACAGGGGTTTAATGGATAGCTATAGGCATTACATTATGTTGTAATGGGAGACAAATGTTTTATCTGCATGTGTTGAGTGAGTTACATGGATCATCCGAAATGAGTGTTGATTAAATTTGTTTACTTCAACATACTCTACTGGGCTGTGTATATGCCACAGGCTTTACAGAAAAAAAATATTTAGAAATGTTTAGAGACAATACAAACATTATTGTTTCTATCTCTTGCATCCATCCCTCTCTAAAACTAGGTGCCATAGTTATCAATAAAGCTTTGAAGACCTCAAAGAGCTACCTAATAGATCTACAGTAAAACATAGCACCAAAATTGACAGGTGCGCTGGATAGCAGTCCTGGCAACCCTCCTCATGAGATCAGCAGAAGTTAGGGCAGCACTTGCAATACTAGCAGCAGTTTCAGCACCATACCCAATGCCGCAATTCGTTTCAGCACTTAGCTGTTTCCTGACTTATTCATCAACTCTTTTTCCAGATACCATTAGAACAAAATACAGACTGACACTAGTTTATTCCACTTCCTCAGCATGCCACTTGGCCTCTTCCTGTTCTCACATGTTCAGATTCCAGATTAAAAAAAAAAGCTTCAAAGTTAAGACCTCAATACCAAGGACAAATCTTCTTTAGATATTGAATATTACATGGCATTGGCCGAGAACTAAATTAAGTTAAGCAAAGTTATAGCTCATAAAGTAGTTATGAATGTTCTCTTGGCCGAGTCCCTTTTGGGATATTTCAAGCATTTGGTCATAAGTTCAATTTTTAACAGTTATCAAAAATGCTGTGAAAGCTTCTTAAGATTAGACAGTTCATTTTACAATCAACTTTTTAAAAAAAAAAATGAGTTGAAGACCAATATTTGCCCTATGCCACATCTGAGGGTATGGGGGGAAACCAACAGGTTACGTGACCTTGTTGTGAGGTCCCGTAAAATAAAACAAATAATCTTAAGAAATCACATAATTTATTTTTATTATTCCAGGAATACTGAACTGGCACTCTTGTCTCTGAGCATATATTGCCAAAATGAATAGGATCTTGCACAAGAGCCCGGTTGTATGCAAAATAGATCTTATTCGTCTTAATACTTCATGTTTAAGAAACAGCTTTCACATAAGAATTCCAAGTGCCATACAAATACTAATCAGTCAACCTTGTAAAGCAGGTAAATATTACTCCTGTTTTAGATATGAGTAAACTCAGACACAGAAAGGGTATGTACCTTGCCCTGCATCTCTCATCCAAAAGCAGCACTAGGAAGAGAAACACCAATTCTGTAAGTTACATAAGCAGGTAACTAACATACACTTCTTACATACCTTGCTGAATTGGGTCCAGATTGTCAGCTCTTTGCTTTCACTAGATAACACTGCCTTTTAAACATGATCCAGCCATGGAGTAGTTGCTTCCTAAACAGAACCGCCCTTGGTCATCCTCCACTTCCCTCTCCCCCACCCCCACCATGAGTACCATTAACATCTAAAGGAGATCCATTACCAATCAAAAGCCGGTATGACACCTTTTCAATAGAACTGAGAGTACCTTTTCCTGTTAGGTTTCAGAGTAGCAGCCGTGTTAGTCTGTATCCACAAAAATAACAGGAATACTTGTGGCACCTTAGAGACTAACAAATTTATTAGAGCATAAGCTTTCGTGGGCTACTGCCCACTTCTTCATTCTTTATGCTCTAATAAATTTGTTAGTCTCTAAGGTGCCACAAGTACTCCTGTTCGGCATTTTGGAAATACTGCAGTTCTACTTTCAAGCCATTCCTTCCACAGGATTAGAATGGTCAGTCCTTTCCCTCCAACCTAGAGAATATAACATATCTAGTTGATCTGTCTCCCAGTTGCCAGATGTTTTGGAAGTTCTATCGTAAGGAAGCCAGCGAGTAAGATGAAAGGGAAAAACCATGGCCACTCATCTTGAAAAAAACAAACTAATTTTCCTTTTCACATGCTCCTTCCTCAGTTCATACATCTTCCTGCCATGTCCCATTTTGAACTAGGGTATGTTTCTTTCCTTTCTCTTCCTTCCCTATCACAATCAGATTCCCTGACGCTTTTATTCCCCTTTATTAGCCATAATGTAATGTTATGCCTGCAGAACATTTCTTCATGAAGCCAATAATACTCAGTCATTTGAGCGGAATGTAACATACCTGCCAACACACCTCATCTGAGGTGAGACTCCTTAATTTTGGATTGATTTTAACTTTTGAGGCAATTTATAAAAAGTATTTAAAATAATTGTTCGGGGTTTTTTCCCCAGTGAGGTAGATACAATCTCACTCATAACTGTCTGACTCATTTAAATTGCCACAGTAGATATTAGTCATCCTGATATCTTCTAGGAAAAGAAAACAGATTCCAGAAAATAACTCTTTATTAACCATTTCATTATTGCCTAATCCAATAAGTGGATGGGGCAAAATGAACCTCGATGTACCTTCGGCATCCATTTTGAATGCTCATCAAGATTTTTGAAAATTCAAAATCTCAGTGTAAAAGCTCAATGCATTTTTTCCCTGCAGACTTGCCACAATTTTTTGGCCAGCTCAAGCCCCAGTGTTCCAATGGCATGCTGGCACTTACAAGGACATCCCAGCATTCTGCAGCAAACCTCCACAACAACAAAAACAACATGTCTGCCATGGGGTTTACAACTCACCAGTAGGATACCTTGTAGTGACTCATCTGGGGATTAGCTCTCGAATGGTCTGACGCCTCCTCCTTCAGTTGCTCGTCCCATGATCTCTTTCTCTGGACTCAGAATATTCCCTCTTCATGACTCAGGTTGCTCCCTCTCCATAACTTGGCCTTCCAGCCAGGTAATTATAGTCCTCATGTTCTGGAGTATCAAAGTCCCTCTGGACAACTATTTAAGACAGTCCTCTGGTCCACTATCCAGTCTGTGACACTTTCACACCCACTATTCTAGGCCCCAGTCCAGGGACCCTATGTCTAGCAACCATGGTCTACACAATCTCAGACCCTGTTGCTGTTTCCCTGGGCTCCTTCTTGCTTTTTCTCCCCATCTTCTGGGCCATCTCTGGGTTACCCCTGGAGCGTCCTCTGTGCCTCATGACTTCTTTACCCCCTCGCAGATTTTTGCCACAGTCTGTATTCCCAGACAGGATCCCAGGTTTTACTCCCCTCTGGGCCTCCTCTTTGTCTCTTATCAGCTCCTCTCCTCTCCAGACAGTGATTGCAGAACTCCTCCCTTCAGCCCCCTCTTACCACCAACTTCCTCTCTTTATGCTTAACCCAGGTCCTCCCCAGCTGAGCTTCATCAGCCATTAGGCCTTATCAGTCATGACTCTCCTTGAGGTGCAGCCTGTCACAAGGTTAATTGGCCCTTTTTTCCTAATCAGGCCTTGTCCTGTTGGGTAGAAACCCCATCACAATATCCCACTCAAACACAGCAATGCAAAAACTAATCCCAGTACACGCTGGGACATCTCGTACACAGCATTACAAATTTTAAAGGTGATATTTCTACATAGTCAATTGCAGGGTTATTGTCTAGTCAACTAAGTCAAATAGCTGGTTCCTCAATTTAGACTTTTACCTTTCTCATGAATATTATGGAGACCATTTTGTATTATATTATAGCTAGATAATCTTCACACTTACTGTTGTGCTTATCTGTAGGGCCTAATTAATTGTGCAACCTTGAGCAGGTTAATCAGTGATTTAACTGGGAAGACATCCACAATCTCCTGTTACCAAGCTGGTGTCCAATACACTGATTCACCAGCCAGGGAAGGCTGTCATTAGTGAACAAATTATAAATAAAAAAACCTTTCTGTTCTCTGGTATATGCCAATAATTAGAGCATCAACCCTCTAATCTACTTTTCTTCAGAATGAGAGTGAAGGTCGGCAACGTTCGGCATGCGGCTCGCCAGGGTAAAGCACCCTAGCGGGCCGGGCCAGTTTATTTACCTGCTGACGCGGCAGGTTTGGCCGATTGCGGACCCCACTGGCCGCGGTTTGCAGTCCCGGGCCAATGGGGGTCACGGGAAGCCATGGCCAACACATCCCTCGGCCCGCGCTGCTTCCCGATGCCCCCATTGGACTGGGACAGCGAACTGCAGCAAGTGGGGGCCGCGATCAGCAGAACCTGCCGTGTCAGCAGGTAAATAAACTGACCTGGCCCACTAGGGTGCTTACCCTGGCGAGCCGCGTGCTTAACGTTGCCAACCCCCGCTCAAGATGCAGACAGGTGCTTTTGAAAATTCCATTGAGCACCTATCTGCATCTTTAGTCATTTAAATACTTTTGCAAATCTGACCCTCAGTCACAGAAACCAAATCGTAAGGCATCTAGCAATTTGTGCAGAAATGTGTGCTACCCTTTTTGGAGACAGCTCCATCTCCTGACTTCATTCTGGAAGGTGGACAGTCATGTGTACTCCCTGGTCCTTGGGATGTATGGCCCAGATTTTCATCATAATAGCTGCTTCTCTATAAATCATTCTGCATCACTCAAAGTTATTTTTTTATTTTGCAACATGTTGCATGTTTTCAAAGACAGATGAGAACTTGAGTAAATTAATATTGTATTAGTGAACAAGCTAGCACTAAAGTGAGAAACCCCCAAAATTTACCAATTTCCCCAGAAACTGAAGAAGAGCCTAATTAAAGATTATGTAAATCAATGCCCAGGCACTAATTGCAAATAGCTGAGAGTGACAATGACTGTCTGTTTGGTGGCCTCTCTGCAGGTCATTCCTTAGTGGACAAGTGTGATAAATGAAGTGTGTGTGTGGGGGGGTAGCTCCCTTTTATGAACACCCAGCCAGTTAGCTGTAAAATACCTCTTGGTATCTGTTCTCTACTTGCTTTACCTGTAAAGGGTAAAAAAGTCCCCCAGGTAAAGAAAAAAGAGTGGACACCTGACCAAAAGAGCCAATGGGAAGGCTAGAACTTTTTAAAATTGGGCAAGAAACTTTCCCTTTGTTCGGTTGTTCTCTCTGGGTTGCAGCGACACGGAGCAGCAATGCCATAAGCAGGAATGCTGTCTAAGGCTTAAACCAGGTATGAAAATTCATCAGATCATACCTTGAATTATTTATTTAAAACCCTGCAAATATGTAAATAAATTAAGGGTATGTCTACACTACGAAATTAGGTCGAATTTATAGAAGTCGGTTGTTTAGAGATCGTTTTTATAAGGTCGATTGTGTGTGTCCCCACACAAAATATTCTAAGTGCATTAAGTCGGCGGACTGCGTCCACAGTTCCAAGGCTAGCGTCAACTTCCAGAGCGTTGCACTGTGGTAGCTATCCCACAGATCCCGCAGTCTCTGCTGCCCATTGGAATTCTGGGTTGAGATCCCAATGCCTGATGGGGCAAAAACAGTGTTGCGGGTGATTCTGGGTACATGTCGTCAGGCCCCACCCTCCCTCCCTCCCTGCCGTGAAAGCAACGGCAGACAATCGTTTCGCGCCTTTTTTCAGCCTAGACGCCATAGCACTGGGATCATGGAGCCCACTCAGATCACCACGGCAATTATGAGCACTTTAAACCTCACGCGCATTATCCTGGAGTATATGCAGGACCAGAACCTGCCAAGGCAAAACCAGGCAAGGAGGCGACAGCAGCGCGGCGACGAGAGTGATGAGGAAATAGACATGGACATAGACCTCTCACAAAGTACGGGCCCCAGCAATGTGCAAATCATGGTGTTAATGGGGCAGGTTCATGCTGTGGAACTCCAATTCTGGGCCAGGGAAACAAGCACAGACTGGTGGGACCGCATAGTGTTGCAGGTGTGGGACAGCCCAAGAATCAAAACTGGCAGAGCAGTCAGCACCAGAGCCCGTCCTTGCAACCCCACCAGAGTCAGGGGAGCCAGCACCAAAGAGCACCACAGAGCCTGCACCTGCAGCAGCAGCTAAACCAGTGCAAGAGGCTCAACGGAGCCTGAAATTCCACCTAGTGCACCAGCGGAGAGCGGTTCAGTCAACAGAAACACCCCCATCACCTGCATCACTTCCAGTGGGACTGAGTCCAAGTTCACAACCCAATGAGGAACTAATGTCTCCAGCATCAAGGGAGCAGTTCCAGGCAGAGCAGGAAGCACAGAGCAAAGAGCAACCCACCGCCTCTCAGATCTTCTAATAGATCCAAGTTTGTTATAGAAGTAGGACTCTTATACAAGGAAACCCTTTCTGGTGGGCACAAGGAGGACTGGCATCCTCAGAGACAGTTGGTAGTTCCAACTAAGTATAGGGAAAAGCTTTTGAGCTTATCCCATGATCACCCTAGTGGCCATGCTGGGGTGAATAGGACCAAAGACTGTTTGGGGAAGTCATTCCACTGGGAGGAAATGGGCAAGAATGTTTCTACCTATGTATGGTCTTGTGAGGTGTGCCAAAGGGTGGGAAATCCCCAAGACCAGGTCAAGGCCCCTCTCCAGCCACTCCCCATCATTGAGGCTCCATTTCAGCTTGTAGCTGTGAATATTCTTGGTCCTTTCCCTAAGAAGACACCCAGAGCTATATATACTGACCTTCATGGATTTTGCCACCCAGTGACCAGAAGCAGTAGCTCTAAGCAACACTAGGGCTAAAAGCCTGAGACAGGCATTGACAGACATTTTTGCCAGGGTAGATTGGCCCTCCGACATCCTTACGGATTTGGGAACTAACATCCTGGCAGGGACCATGAAATGTCTTTGGGAAGCTCATGGGGTGAACCACTTGGTTGCCACCCCTTACCACCATCAAACAAATGGCCTAGTGGAGAAGTTTAATGGGAATTTGGGGGCCATGATACGTAAATTCGTGAATGAGCACTCCAATGATTGGGACCTAGTGTTGCAGCAGTTGTTCTTTGCCTAAAGGGCTCTACCACATCCCAGTTTGGGGTTTTCACCCTTTGAACTTGTTTATGGCCATGAAGTTAAGGGGCCATTACAGTTGGTGAAGCAGCAATGGGAGGGGGTTACTTCTTTTCCAGGAACTAACATTTTTGGACTTTGTAACCAACCTGCAAAACACACTCAGACTCTCTGGGCCTTGCTCGAGAAAACCTACAGGATGCTCAGCAAGAGCAAAAGGCCTGGTATGACAAACATGCCAGAGAGCGTTCCTTCAGAGTAGGTGACCAAGTCATGGTCCTGAAAGCACTCCAGGCCAATAAGATGGAAGTATCATGGGAGGGACTATTTATGGTCCGAGAGTGCCTGGGAGCTGTTAATTACCTCATAGCATTCCCAGACCGTACCCTAAAACCTAAAGTATACCTGTTAATTCTCTAAAGCCCTTTTATTCCCAAGAAATCAAGGTTCTCCCATTTACAGCCCAGGAGAGAGACGACGCTGAGTGGCCTGAAGGAACATACTATGAAGGAAAAAGCAACAGTGGCGTAGAAGAGGTAAGCCTTTCCATAACCCGTGGGCGTAAGCAGTGACAGCTAATCCAGGAGCTGTGCACCAGCTTCGCACCAATATTCTCAGCCACCCCAGGACAGACAGAACGGGCATACCACTCCATTGACACAGGTGATGCTCGCCCAATTAAAGCCCAACCCTACTGGATGGCTCCTCAAGCCAAAACCGCGATAGAAAGGGAGATCAAGGACATGTTACAGATGGGTGTAATCCGCCCCTCTGAGAGTTCATGGGCCTCTCCAGTGGTTCTGGTTCCCAACCAGACGGGGAAATCTGCTTTTGTGTGGACTACCATAAGCTAAATGCTGTAACTTGCCCAGAAAAGTATCCAATGCCACGCACAGATCAGCTATTGGAGAAACTGGGACGTGCCCAGTTCATCTCCACCTTAGACTTAACTAAGGGGTATTGGCAAGTACCGCTAGATGACCCAGCCAAGGAAAGGTCAGCCTTCATCACCCATATAGGGCTGTATGAATTTAATGTGCTCACTTTCGGACTGCAAAATGCACCCGCCACCTTCCAGAGACTGGTAAATAACCTTCTGGCTGGATTTGGGGAATTTGCAGTTGCCTACCTTGACGATGTGGCTATATTCTCGGATTCATGGGCAGAACACCTGGAACACCTCCAGGCTGTCTTCCAGCACATAAGCATTGCTGCTCCATGTCCCTGCAGCCCAGAGAGAACAACCAAACAAAGGGAAAGTTTCTTTTCCAATTTTAAAAGGTTCTAGACTTCCCATTGGCTCTTTTGGTCAGGTGCCCACTGTTTTTTCTTTACCTGGGAGACTTTTTAAGCCTTTACAAGTAAAACAAGTAGAGAACAGCTACCAAGAGGGATTTTATAGCTAACTGGCTGGGTGTTCATAAAAGGGAACTACCCCCCCCCACACACACACTTATCACAACAAGTTTACACATCAGAAAACTATGACTGTCACAATTCTCAGGAATTTGTACCCTTGTTGACAATCTTAGTGGAAAGGCAACGGCTAGGAATGAACAGAATGGCCATGAAGACCAAATCACCCTTATAACTCTAGAGGTAATCCTGCCAAGCCAGGAAAGAGGCACAATGGACACAGTAGCATTAGAAAACTTACATGGCTGTTGTCTATGCTTTCCCTGTTCCGTATGGATGCAATTCACACTTGTGCACAGAGGCAGTACAAAGTCTATGCACCACACAAGCCAGGTCTTCAACTGGACCTAGTCAGAGGGGTGAATTTATCCTAAAATGAATAGGAGATTTCATTATCTGGGACTATCAGTCTGGTGACTTTTGCTAGCACTAAATGTGATAAAACTTTTGCATAGATATTAGTCTTTAAGTCTGATGCTTCAGAAGAAGCAAATACAGGTGCTCGTGTGCTCGTGTGGCTGAATGCATGCTGTTCTTCCAACATATGCACACATTCCAGAGGAGGTTATTATACCAAGGATCTCATTCTAAACATGACATTATAGTTTTGGGTAGTCCTTTGACTGCCTGCATTATGAAGGAGCTTGGCACTACCTGGGGCCTCAGCAAGTGATGCAATTTTTAGCTCAATTCATCCTGAGCTTATGTGGTGATGGACAGACAGTGAGCTTGTAAGCCTGGGAAAGACTGGGAGGGTGAGGGGGAGAGGGAGGAGACTTATTTGCTTAGTCTGAATCTCTGGAGTACAGCTTACTGCCATTCTAATGTAAATGTTGTGAGGGATGCAATAAAATATTAAACTGTATGAATAATTGATATTTACTTTATAGTAATTCAGATCCTTGCTTGTTTGAATAAAATCCATTATTTACAATATTCTACTTAACTAGGAGTGATTTCTCTTTGTTCATACCACTTACTAATTACTTGTTCCATATGACACAGTTTCCAGAGCTGCATTGAAATAGTTGTTGCATGTCAGTGTTTAAGAGTTTAGTATCCATATTCCAGATACAATATGCCACCAAAAAAGGCAAAAGAAAACGTGCACAAACACATTTTTGCGTGGTGAATGGTCTCTAAATCTCACTGGGGTTTTTTGGCATGCACAGTTATAACCAAGATACTGTACTGAGGGTATATTATTGTAGCAATGGCTGAATAATGAAAAAAGGTTCACAAGTGTTTTATCTAATACCTGGTTTGATTTCAATTCATTGTCCATGTAGTTATACTCTGCATCATTCATGAATATTCAGATGACCACTGGGTATTCGTAAAAAAGTCCACAAATCCTGAAATTCATATCAGACATGCATTCTACACTATTAATTCTACTGCTTAAAAGCTTCAGTAATCCAATTACAGAGCAGAAACTGTACCATCTGATTAGTCACACAAACCTGAATAGCAAGTAGTCAACATGAACAGTTTGCAAATAGCCGATAGCTTGAAAATTATGCATCCAAAATATTTAGTCACATATGACTAAAACTCACACATTTAACCAAACTTGATATAAATTAATGTCTTGGATCGACCTAGGCTAATGTATAGTAAAGTAGGTTTCAATTTTCCCTTAAAACACAAATACTAAGGGTCAGTATACAGCTCAGCTTTTGAAACCTGCTGACTAACTAGTGAAATTAAGAAATGTATGTTATAATAATGATGACATAATTCCTAAGAAACGCTTTTTTTCATACAAAGTGCCAGGCATTTCCTCCTACACACATGATGGTTACAACTCTGGAATGTTTTAGAGGTAGACTACATGCACTCATCCACTTGATAAAGAGCTTAGAAGAAGGGTTTCCCATCTTACCATAAAAGTTGCAAAGCCTGCAAGTTACTTTTACTGCTTAAGAAAAACAAAATGAATAATGGAATCTGCATCAGTCGAATTATATTGGCAAAGTACTTATCAGCTCTGCAGCCTAATGTTTTATTGGGGAGCAGGGGGAGTTTGATGTATTTATAGGCATATGATTGCTGTCTGTAAATACATCAAAGGGGTAAACACCAGGGAGGAGAGGAGCTGTTGCAGCTAAAGGGCAATATTGGCACAAGAACAAATGGGTATAAACTGGCCATAAATGAATTTAGTCTGGAAATTGGAGGAAGGTATCTAACCATCAGAGAAGTACAGTTCTGGAACAGCCTCCCAATAGAAGTAGTACGGGCAAGAACCCCAACTAGTTTCAAGTGGGATCTTGAAAATTGTTAATAGTATTTTACGACGGAAGTCCCTTCCAGTCCTATGTTACTATGGTTTTGTAACATTACCTCCAGAAAATTCATTTTAAAACAAATGCACTGTTAAAGGGCCATTACTACATTCCTAGTGCTGCCTCAACTCTCAGTGACCTCTTACATCTGAGATTTCATGTGAAGTCATTGGGAGTTTGGGCATGAATAAAAAATGGCGGATTGAGTCTATATTAAAAAGATGGATAATTTTAGAGATGGCCCAGACTAAAACCTCAGATCTGAACTCAGGTTCATATCAGAGTTTGCAGTCTGAACATCAGTAATGAAGTAACTCAAACACCTCAAAATTTGAAAGTTTGGGTTCAGGTTTTGACCATTAATTTTTGGTCATTTGGGGTTTTGCTTCAGGCCCATGTCTGTATCTATTTGTTTCCGCATGCATTATATAAAAATCATACTGGGGACTATTGTATAACCAGTAAATTAAAAATGTTGATTGTTTGACAGTGCTTTGAAAAAGTAAAGCACTAACTATTTATAGTCAGAACACCCTTTTTAATTGAAATGGGCTTGAAACAGAAAAGAACCAGACCTCTGGATGCCAGCCCATTTCTTGCTTTCTTTTTTTTTAAGAAAACAATGATTCTTTATTAATATTGCCTTTTTGGTACTTGTATGGCAATCATTTGTAAAATTGCTTATACTTCCTAAATAATCACTACAATTGATAGAACTGTTTTTGTTTGAGAGACTTTATGTAAGGATATAGTCCCATCTTTCTACTGGGAGACCTTAAAGGCCAATCCATTTCTGCTTGTAAAGTATTATCCCTGTTTCCATACAGGAAAATTGAGGCATTTGCCTGAGGTCACCAAGCAAGCCAGTGACAAAGCAACATTAGAAGGGAAGATTCCTAGTTTCCAGCCCTAAATTCTTATGTTTTTCTCCCACATCTGAGAGAACATGCAGTTTCATTCCGAACGACTCACCTCTTAGTTTAAGGAAAACAAAACAAAAATGTACATTTCCTTGAGAACGCACATTGTGAAAGTCTTACTAACAGATTAAACTGAATGTGCTGTCCAAAATAGAGGGCCTCGTAGTAAATAGACATGCAGACATCTCAGAAATTTGAAGCAGCACTGCAGAAAAACAGAATCATAATAGTTACGCAGCCCCATATACCACAAGTTCAGTCCAAACAATTCTGCCTTCATGCATATCTACAGAGATAACATATATACCAAACAGAACCTACCATTTCATTTTTCAATGGATATTCACTTCTGTGAGGATAGGGAAAACCATCCAGGAAGAAATAAGACCCCTTCACCCAAAACTCAGTCTCTGTATTAAATGTTCCATATACCTCTGCACTTCCTAGCTTTGGATGGGGACAGACCCACAAGTACCAGAGGCCCCCCAAAAAGGATTTTTATCATGGTATTTGCAGCTTGGATGAAACCAGGAAATATCAAAGACTTTGGACAAAACCTGACAGTAAAATTATTCCAGTGTTCAAATAAATTCTGATAAGGTCCTAATGTGTACTTGAAAATTAGGACAATTATTTGAACTGAACATCCCAATATTTTGGGGTTTACAATCAATACAAATGATAATTGTTGCTATTATTTAAACAAAGACCATGAGTTATGAAGGAGATTATTCATCCCTGACTTCTGATTCGCATGCATCTTCTCCCAGGAACCATTCCCAACAAAGAACATGATATTGGAAACATAAGAGAGATTCTCCATTCTAGAAATATAAAACACTTTCCATCTACCAGAAATATATCATATGAAGTATCTTTTCCCTTAGGCTGCTTGAAGCTATGGTGTGACTTGTTAGGCTCATTAGATTGACATTTGATTGATTTTTCCTTGTTTCCTTAAAACTTTGACTTCTTGAATGGCCATTTATTGCATTTTCATTGCTTCACTTTGCAGTCCACCATCCTTCAAAAGGACTTGACATGGATTGCCCCATAACCCTGTTAAAAGGGTTTGAGGTAGCATGGATTGTGTGGCTGTGCTATCTTCACACACCAGCTTTCTTGGAACTGTAAACAAGAGCTTGCTGAGGATTTATTAGTGGATGTGCAGAGTAAACAAAAGCCTACAAGGATCATGTTGGATTACACTACCTGTGAGCAGCAGATTGCAAGGCATGTGGAAGAAACCTGCTGGATTTGTGAAATGCACTAGACTGACTAATCACACACTGAGAAGGCATAAGAAAATACAACATTAGATCTATGAAAACCATCCTGAACAGTTGTTAATAATATTATCCAAAGTTTTCTATATAAAATAAAATCACTTTAAAATAGCTACTTGCAAACAATATAACTAAAGAAATAAATTCCATAGCTATTTCATGTAATCAGGTACAAGTAAATCGAGGCAGTTAGCCAAACTATTTGTCATGTCTTCAGTTTTATTCCAGCTGTTAGCAAAACAAAGGTACTTTTTAAAATTTGCAGACAAATGTAGTGCTCATTAAAGCAAAAGATTTAAAACATTGGCTAAAGCCAAGCACAGTGTGAAGTTGTGCAGGCAACGTGGAAATTCACACACACAAAACACTGTTGCAGGGTTCTTCAGCCCTAACTTGAAAGCCTGTTTCTACTGTCTTACGTCCTCTCTAGAACAAATATTACTTGTCATACTGTACTGTATGAAACTGCGTGGTTTTTTGTGATGTGGTCAATTTTCTGTCAGAGGCAGGATTACAGAAAGAATAGATAAAACTGGCAAAAGCGTGTTTAAAGTTGTTGCTTTAAGGAAACCATAAGGACACCGTACATTTTTATTTTAATGGGAATAAAAGGTATGACAGGTTGGATCACAGAAACCCCCCTAGGAGCTGCCAACTGATGTGCCAAGACTACCCCTGCTCCTATTTTCCCTGCCAGCTCAGGACTCCAGCACCCTGTCTTGCTGAGCCAGACACTCCTGTCTGCTCCAACACAGACCCAGGGTCTGAATTACTTGCCCCAAAGCTGCAGGTTTACCTGAAAACAGCTCACAGAAGTGTGCTTGTCTTTAGCACTCAGATGCCCAACTCCCAATGGGGTCTAAACCCAAATAAATCCATTTTACCCTGTATAAAGCTTATACAGGGTAAACTCATAAATTGTTCGCCCTCTATAACACTGATAGAGAGATATGCCCAGTTGTTTGCTCCCCCAGGTATTAATACATACTCTGAGTTAATTACTAAGTAAAAAGTGATTTTATTAAATACAGAAAGTAGGATTTAAGTGGTTCCAAGTAATAACAGACAGAACAAGGTAAGTCACCAAGCAAAATAAAATGCGCAAATCTACGTCTAATCAAACTGAATACAGATAATCTCACCCTCAGAGATGCTTCAGTATGTTTTTTTCTGAGACTGGACACCTTCCAGGCCTGGGCACAATTCTTTCCCCTGGTACAGCTCTTGTTCCAGCTCAAGTGATAGCTAGGGGATTCTTCATGATGGCTCCTCCACCTCCTTGTTCTCTTCCACCCCTTTATATATCTTTTGCATAAGGCGGGAACCCTTTGTCCCTCTGGGTTTCCATCCCCACTCACTGGAAAAGCACCAGGATAAAGATGGATTCCAGTTCAGGTGACATGATCACATGTCACTGCAAGATTTCATTACCCACTTGCCAGCACACACATATACAGGAAGACTCACAGGTAAAACACAGTCATCTGCAGACAATGGTCCTGGTTAATGGGAGTCATCAAGATTCCAAACCACCATTAATGGCCCACACTTTGCATAATTACAATAGGCCCTCAGAGTTATATTTCATATTTCTAGTTTCAGATACAAGAGTGGTACATTTATACAAATAGGATGACCACACTCAGTAGATTATAAGCTTTGTAATGATACCTTACAAGAGACCTTTTGCATGAAGCATATTCCAGTTACATTATATTCACTTATTATAATGTTTTTATAAAACCATATAGACTGCACAACGTCACAAAAGGAAAGAGGAAAAGAAGGTGTATCATATGGGGTATAAGAGAGAGAATACTAAGCAGCGTCTCAGAACTGGATGGCAGAAAGTGCCCTTGAGGATGGATTTTCCCCACTTCAGAAGGGATAAAGTTGGCTGGGTCCACAGAACCATATCCCCATCTCCCACAAGTTGGGAGTAGATGGACTTGCCATCCTTTACAGCACAGTGCCGCAGACAATGAGTGCTGAGGGACGCTTTAGAAAGTTGCAAGAACTAATTTAGAACTTCACTAATGGAAAAGTGTTGGAAAATTCAGTAACAGAATACAGCCCCATCAAGAATTTAACTCCAGACCTTTGAAATATAAAACCAAAAACTTCATCTACCCATTCTAGCTATTCTTTGGTTAACATTTGTGGGAATTTTCAGGTATCAATTTGGCCAGCAAAAGGATCTTATAGTTTTATGTAATAGAAGTGTAAGATGTTCTAAGCTGCTACATCTATAAAAGTTCAAAGTGTATTTTCTAATTCAGAGCAGTCCTAAGTGCATGCACAATTTAATGTAAAACAGATTTCATTTACTGCATGTTTTTCTCCTGCCCCCATAAGTATGGAATTTCCTAAAGGAACAAATGAGGGGGGATGTGGGTGCATTGCCCTGAAAATACCAAACAATTCAAATGTATGCCACTGCATGGATCAATCTGGTCTGAAGAGAATAAATGCAGCCTGTGTCTTTCCTTTTCACGGGCTGGTTCAGGCCTGTAAACTACCCTAATTCATGCCCCATGGCATTGATTCACAGAATCATCAAGGCATTCCCTTTCCCCACCTCAAAAAGACACTCTGCAAAAGGGTCCCCTGTCAAATGACAGCAAGTTGAGGCCAAAAGAAGTGAGGGGGGAAATTAGGGATCATGGTAGGCTCAGAAAAGCAGTATGGCTTCTTATCCAAACTGAGCTGAAGTGCCAGTCAAAACATGGCATCTCAAAACAAGATTACTTTAAGCAAGTAATCAATTTTAGTCCAATACTTCTTTTGCCCTGACTGTTTTCCCCATCCCGGGGCATGGATTCCAGTCTGAAACACCTGTTTATTTCAGAAGGGAGACATTCTAACATAAGTAAAAAGAAAACATGAACTGACAGAGAGATGACATACAAACAGTGCCATAGCAAACAGAACTTCCTGTGCACACCCCAATTTCTATTCAACACCTCTAAGCATTGGGCAAGGCAGGAACTATGCAAGATTCCCAAACATACAACTCTTATCAGTGCATTTTGATCCAGATACCATAGTTATTGTGAGTGTCGTATAATGTACCGATAATCAGATCCTGCCTAGAGTGGGTGAAAATTTTCAGATAAGTTTCACTATTCATGAATTTGCCAAATGGTTTCAGCCAAAAAAAATTGGGGGACTTAGATGCTATTCACATGGTGGTGGAAGTGGTATCCTGTATAACCTTCAGGTCAGTGGTTAGCACACTCACCTGGGATGTGGGAGACCCACCTTCTCTTCCCCCCTCTGCCTGATGTGGAGAAGGACTATGAATCTGGGTTTCCGACATGGCAGGAGTGTGCCCTGGCAATGGGATGACTATTATGAATGACAATGAATAGTCACTGAGCCAAAGGAAGAGTTTAGTTGCTAGATTTTCCCTTTGAAATTCCATCCTCTTTCCTGTCTGTGTTTTGTTGTGTGTGATGAGAGTGAGCATGAGCTGAATGAAACATGGTAGTAACAGTTTGTTGTTGTGAAATACAGCAGAATTCCACCCTCCCAATGGGAATGGTTGGCTGGCTATGAATAAGTGGAAGAGCCAACTTAATCAGGCCCTGCTAGTAGCATGTGTTCAGCAGGTCAGCAAATGGAACCCTGAGACACAGAAAACAGGATTAGAATACAGAGAGAGAGAAAAGAAGAACAGAAATCATGAAAAAAGGGACCTGTGGAAAAACTGGATAGAGACACCAATATGATTTTGGACCAAGACCCTTCTGCCATTATTTATGGTAACCTTGGTTGTGTGGGGGGATTGTTTTGTTTTGTCTTGCCTTGTCTTTGGTTCCTCTCTCCATGATAAAGAGGACTCATAAGTTCTGTTTTCTAAAGGAAAAGGATGTTCCCAACCTATCAAGCTATAAGAAGCCAACCCAATCGCTTGGTCTGTATGACATGCTTCTATTACAATTGTGAAAATTGCTTGGTTAAAGATTGCCAATTGTGATGCTAAATTATGTGTTAGTTTTGTCATGTGAGTAAATGAGGATTAGAATTTCCATTCCTATTTATTGCAGTATTTGGTAAACATTGGCAGTATACTCAGTGCTGTACAAGACAGTACCTCCTCCAAAGAGCCTAGAGTCCAAGCAAAAGAGACACAGAAGAGACAGAGTACACTGGAAAGCCGAGAAGAAGGAATCTCATTTATGGCTCAATCCTACAAAGGAATAAGCACAAAAAGGTCCATTTACCTGCAAAGTCCACCTGAAGTCAGGATCAGCATAAGGGCACCATGAATGAGGCCCTTAAGTTGTATTATTATAGTCTATCATAGCACTTATAGCACATGAGTGGTATGGAAGAAAACACAAATGGTTTTGGATGACACCAATCCCTGTGAGGAAATCAGAAACACATATGCAAATATTAAAAAACAAATAAAATAAAAAATTTAAACTGATCTCTCTCCAAATGTAAGAAGCCAGTGATCAAACTCACCACATCTCCTATTTTCTTCTTTTCAGATATGACATTTGATAGTTTAGTTTTTTTCTGATCACTTGCAACTTTAACATAATAATTAAACTGCATATCGTTATATTCCCAGAAATAATTTTATATGGCCAACAGTAGACCTAGACATGAGAGGGTTTTTTTAAAAAAAAAATTAGGAGTTTATTTGATTTTCTGGTTACATAAATGGATTTTATGTACTGTAAAAGTAGCTAATCTTGATAGATGTGCAAGTGGTAATACAGCTGAAGCCAGACAGTGTAGCTTTCTCTTTCTATGCCTCTTATTGACGAACTGCACTGATGCTTAAGTAAATAAACTGGCAAAAAGAAAATGGATAGAACACACAGAGGGAAATGATTAAAATTAAATTAAAAATAAATCAACAAAGTTCTACTGAAATGCAACGTAGGTCTCTGAAAGCTGCAGCAGCATCACAGCATAACACACATGAAGAAAAATGTATGGATCTCTATGCATAAGCTTAGCATTCATCTATTCATACATCATTTGGGCATTTTAGAGAACATTTGTTTGTAATAATCAAATTGATTCAGCTTATGAGATCATCACATGTCGTCTCCAAAAAACTGTTGAAGCTTATCAAAGCAGCTGATGGATCACACTGCTCCACATAAAAATAAGCCAGTTTGAACTATCATACTAAGCTTCAAATACTTTAATTTTGTATATACACAATTTGCACCATTATGCAATTTATCACATGGCTATCACCACCACACAAATTTGTATGTAATGTCTTTTTTTTCAAACAATAAGATAGCATTTAATTTATATACAGCTCTTTTTTCCCCCTCAATGTACTGTGTCCCAAAGGAATGAGATAGATTCTGGGGAGCCAGTTCTCGATTACTCCATTCCTGTGCAGGGGTGGAGCAGGGAAGCAAAATTAGTTTTAAGCCCATATTTCTATACTGAGGCCATTCAGAAAGACCTTCCCTGTGTCATGGTCAGTGGAACTGGAAGCAGAGGGCAATGTTTCCTCTGGGAACTTTTATTAACTAGAAACCAGTGGAACCTGTGATGCAGGGAGTTAGGTTGGAAGCAGCTCAGCCACCTGGACAGAGCAATGCACAGGATTTAGAAAAGTTCCACTGGTTCAACTTAACCTGTATTCAGCTTCACTCTTTGTGAATGAAACACACCCAGACTTCCATTTTAGCTGTTCTGACTTGCACTCTGCTTTCCATGGCCCCTGGGAAGTAAAGTATAGCCATAAAGATGTGCACTCCAGCCATGCCTCTGATCCTTTCCCTACATTGTGGGCTGACAGTTGTAGCCATGTGCATGGAATTTAGAGGGAGGAGCACCAGTTGCAGGAGGAAAGAGTTTGGAGGAAGCACCAGGAAGTCAGTCTGTGTGTACATGGCTAGAATGCTAGTCGGAGCTGCAGCATCTCTAAGTAGCAACAGAGAGTCCTGTGGCATCTTTAAGACTAACAGATGTATTGGAGCATAAGCTTTTGTGGGTGAATGCCCACTTCATCGGATGCATGCATTCGGATGCATGCGGATTCACCCACGAAAGCTTATGCTTCAATACATCTGTTAGTCTTAAAGATGCCACAGGACTCTCTGTTGCTTTTTACAGATCCAGACTAACACGGCTACCCTTCTGATACTTGACATCTCTAAATAGTTCTCTTAATAAAGATCAAGTTTAGTTTAGAAACAGAGTCCTTTCATTACCCAGCACACAGTACATGAAACAGGAGCAGAGCCAATGTAGAGACCTTAGGCATCAGCGCTACACCAGCGCAAGGAGCCCTCTGTGCAGAAGCTATTGTCAGGGGCCTATTTTCTGCCCACATTCAGGCTCCTGTACCCTGTGAAAGCAGCTTAAAAGGGCCTTAGTGCACTTGAGAATTGACTCATTGTTATGAGTGATTGTGTAGGAAATGCAGCAATCATATTTTTATTATGTATTTGACTTGCAAGGCCACCTAAAAGCTTCAGCCATGAGCCAGAACACTATTGTGTGCAGCATTGTAAAAACACAGAACAAAAAGATGGACCCTGTACGGAGGCCCGTCTATACCAATGCAACTGCAAAATCAGGGCTTAATAAAGCAGCTTACATACAACCTTAGGCCTTGATTTTGCAAACATTTATATATGTGCTTAACTTTGAAGTCAATGGGTGTACCTGCATGCTTAAAGTTAAATACATATATCTATGGTTGCAGAATCAGGGCAGTAGATGCAAGTACAAGTTTACTAAGACTGACAAATTCGATGGAAAGGTTCCCATTGATTTCAAAGGGAGTAGAAGATGACTGTTGAATCAGAATATTGCCTGAGTCACTCAGGTTATCTCCTAGTCCTTTTGGAAAACGCAATGGGAACTTGAGCTTCCACTTGAACAGTCACCAGGGACTTTCATATAATTATTGAAATTAGAGAATGAAATAATCTATTACATCAGCTTGTCACTCCGGAGTAGAATACAACAGCACAGCCCTCTAGAACAGCATTGCAAATGTCAGCAGTGAGAACAAGAACTTGCATTGGTCTTGAATCCATAACCACTTTTTTCCCCTCCTTTCATTTTAAGTTACAGCAACTAAACTCAATTTCATATAAACAATTCACTTAATGGGATGGAAGAATAAATGAGGTCAGGTACAGGAGCAAAAAATAGCCAACCCTACTGTGTTTATTATTGTGGGTTACTTAAATGGATATTTGAAGTTAGGAGAGAAAGCAAAATGGAGGAAAGAGAGAGATTGGAGTGGAGTAGAGGAAAGACATGAAGCTTAAAAGAAAGTGGGAGGAGAACGTAAGTAATAAAAGATAACATAATACAGACTGCAGTCCTGCAAAAAGCTTGGCATGGGGAGTCTGCTTGGCCAATGCACAGCCCTGTAAACTTCAGTGGGGGTAAGCCAGGGTGCCAAGGTCCATCCTCAAGCAGATTCACTTGCAGGATTGGGCCCAGATATATTTGGGGAAAGAGGGAAATAGGTAGTCACTTGGTGAATGAGAAATCCATAGTGATGAAGACACTACTTCCTGAATTATAATGTCATGCTTTTGATAGCAGGTAATGCTTAATTTCTTCCATTTATGAACTTCCTATGATTGATCAAATATAAACAAACACATATGATCCATATTGTAGTACAGAATGATATAGATAGAATTTTCATTGTCATAGGCTGGGATAAAACATTGCTGCTTATTGATTAAAGATGACAGTATCTCATTAATAATTTTGGTATTTACATTACAGTGCAATAGCATGAATTTGGAAAATAAATGCATTACCCCACTGTACCTTTACACTCATATCCTCAAACAATGAGCGGATCAAAATATATTAACACATACATGTATTTACCAATTTGAGTTAGAATATAAGAACGGCCAAAAGGGGTCAGACCAAAAGCCCATCTAGTCCAGTATCCTGTCTTCCAACAGTGGCCAATGCCAGGTGCCCCAGAGGGAATGAACAGAACAGGTAATCATCAAGTGATCCATCCCGTCGCCCATTCCCAGCTTCTGGCAAACAGAGGCTAGGGACACCATCCCTGCCCATCCTGGCTAATAGCCTTTGATGGATCTGTCCTCCATGAATTTATCTAGTTCTTTTTTGAACCCTGTTATAGTCCTGGTCTTCACAACATCCTCTGGCAAGGAGTTCCACAGGTTGACTGTGCATTGTGTGAAAAAATACTTCCTTTTGTTTGTTTTAAACCTGCTGCCTATTAATTTCATTTGGTGGCCCCTAGTTCTTGTGTCATGAGCAGGGGTAAATTACACTTCCTTATTTACTTTCTCCACACACATCATGATTTTATAAACCTCTATCATATCCCCCATTAGTCATCTCTTTTCCAAGATGAAAAGTCCCAATCTTATTAATCTCTCCTCATATGGAAGTTGTTCCATACCCCTAATCATTTGTTGCTCTTTTCTGAACCTTTTCCAAGTCCAATATATCTTTTTTGAAATGGGGCGACCACATCTGCACGCAGTATTCAAGATGTGGACCATGGATTTATATAGAGGCAATATGATATTTTCTGTCTTATTATCTATCCCTTTCTTAATGATTCCCAACATTCTGTTTGCTTTTTTGTCTGCCACTGCACATTGAGTAGATGTTTTCAGAGAACTATCCACAATGACTCCAAGATCTCTTTCTTGAGTGGTAACAGCTAATTTACACCCCATCATTTTGTATGTATAGTTAGGATTATGTTTTCCAATGTGCATTACTTTGCATTTATCAACATTGAATTTCATCTGCCATTTTGTTGCCCAGTAACCCAGTTTTGAGAGATCCTTTTATAGTTCTTCGCATTCTGCCTGGGACGTAACTATCTTGAGTAGTTTTGTATCATCTGCAAATTTTGCCACCTGTTTACCTCTTTTTCCAGTTCATTTATGAATATGTTAAATAGGACTGGGCCCAGTACAGACTGCTGGGGGACACCACTATTTACCTCTCTCCATTCTGAAAACTGACCATTTATTCCTACCTTTTGTTTCCTGTCTTTTAACCAGTTACCAATACATGAGAGAACCTTCCCTCTTATCCCAGGACTTCCTACTTTGCTTAAGCAAGGTGAGGGACCTTGTCAAAGGCTTTCTGAAAATCTAAATACACTATATCCACTGGATCCTCTTGTCCACATGCTTGTTGACCCCCTCAAATAATTCTAGTAGATTGGTGAGGCATGAATTCCCTTTACAAAAACCATGTTGACTCTTCCCCAACAAATTATGTTCATCTAGTTTCAACCAGTTTACTCAGTACTGAAGTCAGGCTTACTGGCCTGTAATTGCCAGGGTCTCCTCTGGAACCCTTTTTAAAAATTGGTGTCACATTAGCTATCCTCCAGTCATTTGGTACAGAAGCTGATTACAGAGGACAGTTAGTAGTCTTGCAATTTCACATCTGAGTTCCTTCAGAACTCTTGGGTGAATACCATCTGGTCCTGGTGACTTATTATTATTTAGTTTATCAATTTGTTTCATATGCTTTTTTAAATCTTTACTTTGTGATCTCATGAAGTATTTTTCAAAAGGAATTACAAAGAAAATTAAAAGGACAAAGCTTTATTCATTTCAGGAACTTTCAGTCAGATCTGCACTGTTCTACTGTATTATATAGGGAAATAAATCAATGTGAATATCTGAAAACAATGGAGCAACAAAACCTTAGGGTTTTTTGGTTGGTTGGTTGTTTTAGCCCTGGTGCCCCAGAAAACATTCTTGTTAGTAACAGCATGACTCAAATGTCTTACTAATTGTCTCATATTAAACAAAACCAAGGCCAAAAATACAACACAGACATTAATAGTATAGAATCCAAGAGAAATGGCCTTATAGGAAAAAAAAACACTACTTTGTTATACTATTAAACTTGATTGCCATGAAAATAGCCCATAACACATTATGCTGATTTTGATCATTACGTTCTAATTTTCAAAAAATATGAACATTGCAACATTTTCAAATAAATATATTGAATGGGGAGTGCACATCCATATACAAAGTAACTTAGTGCGAAGCATAGGACTTTGTAACCACATAGCTTGTTACAATGTGTTGTGGTCTAAATATTTTAAATATTATGAGCCTTGTATAAATAATGAGATACTCCAAAGAAGTCAATAAAGTTACACAGTATAAAGTTAGCATTAAGAGATGATCATGCACTGTGTCAGATAACTGCATCGTGTCAGAATGGGAGTGATTAGAAATCATAGAAATGTGGAGCTAGAAGAGACCATTAGAAGTCACATATGCAACCACCTGCCCTGAGGCAGGACCAAGTATACATAGACCAGGGGTTCTCAAACTGGGGGTTGGGACCCCTCAGGGGGTCGCAAGGTTATTACATGGTGGGTCGCAAACCGTCAGCCTCCACCCCAAACCCCACTTTGCCTCCAGCATTTATAATGGTGTTAAATATATTTTAAAAGTGTTTTTAATTTATTGGGTGAGGGGGTCACACTCAGAGGCTTGCTGTGTGAAAGGGGTCACCAGCACACAGGTTTGAGAACCACTGACATAGACCATCCGTGACAGGTGTTTGTCAACCTGTTCTTAAAAGCCTCTGGTGACAGGGATTCCACAACTTTCCTTGGAAGCCTATTCCAGTATTTCACTATCCTTATAGTTGGAAAGTTTCTCTTAACATCTAACCTAAATCTCCCTTGCTGTAGATTAAGCCCATTACTTCTTGTCTTACCTTCAGTGGACATAGAGAACAATTGGTCACTGTCCCCTTTATAGCCATCCTTAACATAACTGAAGATTTATCAGGTTTCCCCTCAGTCCTCATTTCTCAAGACTACACATGCCCAGCTTTTTAACCTTTCCTTTTAGGTCAGGTTTTCTAATCCTTTTATCACTTTTGTTGTTCTCCTCTGAACTCCCTCCAAATTGGCCACAACTTAAAGTGCGGTGCCCAGAACTGGACACAATACTTCAGCTGAGGTGTCACCAGTGCCAAGTATAGCAGAACAAATGCCTCCCATGCCTTACATATTACAGTCCTGCTAATACCCCGCAGAATTATTTTAGCATTTTTCACAACTGCATCACACTGTTGACTCATATTCCATTTGTGATCCTCTATATTCCCCAGGTCCTTTTCAACAGCACAACTGCCTAGCCAGTTATTCCCAATTTTGTACCTGTGTATTTGATTTTTTCGTTCCTAAATGTAGTACTTTGCCCTTGTCTTTACTGAATTTCATTTTGTTGATTTCAGACCAATTCTCCTATTTGTCAAGGTCATCTTGAATTCTAATCCTGTCCTCCAAAGTGCTTTCAACCCCTCCCAGCTTGGTATCATCTGCAAATTTTACAAGCATACTCTCCAGTCCATTATCCAAGTCATGAATGAAAACATTAACTAGCACCAGACCTAGGACAGACCCTTGAGGGACCCCACTAGACT
Source organism: Trachemys scripta elegans (assembly GCF_013100865.1). Lineage (NCBI taxonomy): Eukaryota > Metazoa > Chordata > Testudines > Emydidae > Trachemys > Trachemys scripta. Next base: position 101,047,378 of record NC_048300.1, read on the forward strand.
TGCGTCTGATGAAGTGGGCATTCACCCATGAAAGCTTATGCTCCAATACTTCTGTTAAGGTGCCACAGGACCCTCTGTTGCTTCCCACTAGATATGTCCTTCCAGTTTGACAGCAAACCATTGATAACTATTCTTTGAGTTCAGTCTTTCAACCAGTTATGCACCCACTTTATAGTAATTTCAGCTCAACCACATTTCCCTCATTTGCTCATGCAAACTGTGCAGTGAGAAACATAAGTCATTACCAGGAAGTAGAGCTGGTGGGGAGGGTGCATACATAGAAAAATAGAACAGTTTTTGCTGACCACAAGACTTTTTGTTTTGTTTTTTGGTGGCAGGTGGAGTAATATTGAGTCTTGCATTGTGGTTGGGAATAAAGTGGATAAATGGGTCACTTTTAAAACTCTGTGGCTTTAAGAGGACTTTTGATCTTAACTTTTTTTGAAAGGTTTTCAAGGATTGGGTAGTCACTAAAGAAACAAGAGTCGCATTAGATCATTATTCTAATATTATGCAACCCAGAAAAGGCTAGAGTATAATGTAACAGTTAAGGTGTCTCTAAAAATACCTAATGTTGTTTGCCATTTAAAAGTTGTTTGTTTATCATGCAACAATATGGGCCAGTGAGATGGGAGGTGGTAGCTACTTACTTTTCATTGAAGGCATTGTTTTTTGTGATTAATTTAACCGATGTGGGTTTACTTAGGGGGAAAAGTTTTTTCCCCTGTTAAAAGGTGGGAATGAGTCACCAAGTTTTGCAACAGATGTGAGTTAAATAGAAGATTGATAAACTAGAAGAGGAAGATTTTAATTCTTTTGGATAGTTGATTATGAATAATTTCTTCCCCCAAAGAGGCCTGAGTGAAGCACCCATGACTGGTGCCTTACAGTAGATTTTAGGTATGAGAAAGGGGCATAGGAACAAACAGAAAGCTGGATTTAGCCATACATTTTAGGGTGGGATTCTCAGTGCTTGTCTTCGCTTTTTGCTAGCAATAAAAACCCTCCTTAAGTTACACAATAAAGAAAAATGACTACAAAGTAGAGAAAGCTATTTTTAAAGCAAAAGAGTTGTGTGTAACCTCTCATTCCTCCCTCTCACACCCAAATATTGTTTTTATATGGCACCATAAGTGGACCAGAATAAAGAAAAACTCCCAAATCTAAAATAAATAGACAAAACACAGAAACAGAATTAGTGTAAGAGAGGTAGAATGTAAGTTGGTAAACAGGGGTAGACTGGGAAGCATTAACCTCATGTTTCATTTCCTGTCATGAGCCCCTGGGCCTGTCTTCTTTCTCCTGGGTGTGACAAAATCATAGGCTGGGAGCACATGAAGCAGCATGACCATAGCTCTCTGCTGACTTGATTGGGAGCCTTGCCTCACCTCCCTCACACAGCCCAGCATACCCAGCTAGCCTTGTGCTGATTTATTGTTCCCCTTCGGCTGCTATCTAAAAGACAGATGCCTAATTCTTCCTCAGAGTTATGATGTAACACAGCTGAAACCACACCTGGTACCAAAAGAGCAAATGAGTCCTCAGCCAGTCTGTCTACATCATCAAGCCAGCAGTCACCTTCATTTTTTGTCTGGCCAGATTCCCCTCTCCCTATACCCTGCTTTTCCTGATGCCTCAATCCTAGGTCACAGTGAGTCAGGAGAGAAAGGGTAGTCAGGCTTAAGGTGAAAGGTGGAATTTTTCAGCCGAAGCAATGGAATTGGTTGGGGATGGGATTGTTAAACAAGGAGAAGAAAACTGATGGGGCGGGGGGACGACAACGGAAATGAAGAGATATAATAAGGGGTAGATCAGATGAGTCAGCAGATCACTATCAGGTAGTTGAACAAGTGGCCTCCTCCTAGGAATGCCCTGGTGGTTCCACAGCAGCCCAACAAATGGCCCCTCACTTTACCTTTTTAAGAAGCTCCTTAAATGAACTCCACACAAGTTGGGTCCCCCTTACCCCATGCCTCTTCTCCCTGGGTCTAATTTACTGACTTTTTAAAAAAATTAAACCTTTAGTCCTGGGGCTTTTCTCCACCAAGTCTGCTCTCTGCAGGTCTTCCCTGCCTTGGCAAGCCATTCTTATCCCTATCTGGCTGAAGTCTATTCTTCCAGCTGTTGAAACTGCTCTCTTTCCATCCCATACCTTGGGATCTGGTTTTATCCACAGAACACTTCAAAATAAAGTCTCCTCAAGTCCACAGATATACCCTGTTATTATGATTCTTCCCAAGCCTTTCCTGCCTGTAGTCTCACGCCTAGGTCTCTCCACTCATACCTACTCGCTCCCAACAAACTCTGATCTCCCTGAGTGCATATTCACCCCAGTAGCTTCCCACTGCTCTTCATAGGGGAACCAGGTGATCCCTCGTCAACAGAGGTTCCTTAGTAATGAAGGTTGACTGGCCGCAGACTCTAGCCCATAAGAGGCAAGCTGCACTGTTATATAGCAAACATCAAAAGTTTTAGTTTCTGAAATGAAGTTACTGTATCTATTTTGAGGAGGAGGAATGTTAGACTATGATCCTGCAATTAGATGCAAACAGGCATCGCCCTGAGATCATATGGAGTCCCCCTGAAATTGGTGTTTCTCTGCATGGGCACAGATCTGATTGTAGGATAAGGCTCTAATCTCTGCGTGTAGCATGTAATGGTTTTCTGAAGGACCTCAGTTTACTATGATGTGGGTCATGTATTAAAGTGATTTTTAAATGAAGGTTTGTATCACAGGTATGTTTTCTCTAAATAGAGGATAGTGTTTGTATTTTCACTTTGAAAAATATCTGTTTAACAGGTGGATATTCCAGCACTTTGTAAAGTGTGATGACATTGGGTCAGCTTGATTAGATGATCCCTTTAAAAAGGCCTTTTAAAAAGTACTGGGAAAACAAGTTTTGGATGCTTAGTACTAAGTTATCAGGCAGAGATATTATTTGTCCTGTTTTCCCTTTCATTTTGGGTTTGTCAAATCAGTGGCCACATTTGAAAAACTAGCCATAGTTAAATAAAGTCTATTTCAGTTGAAAACAATAGTGTTTTATAAAGATTAGGTCCTCCTAGTCAGAAAATAGATTTAGGTGGCCACATGATTTAGGTGGCCAGGCATTCAGTTCAAGTATTGAATCACTAATATAGTTTAGTTAAGAAATACCAATAGCAAACTATTTGTAAGCAGTCCAAAAGCTGAAATTTGTTCACACAACACTGTGTGAAGAACTGTGACTAGCAACAACAAAAACCTTTCACAGTCTTTTCCTGGGGAACTTATGAACAGGAGAAAGTGGTATTTTCATCAAATAATTTTTTTCTTGGGAATTCTTTGCCCAGTTCTTTCAGCCTGCCACAAGGGCTCTGTGCCTAAATCTAAATGTATCATATTACTCCTCAGGTGATTGCTATCACTGAAGGATAAATAATAAAATAGCCAGGAGCAGAGGGGAGGACGTTCTTGGTAAAAATGGAATGCTAACCAAATGTTTTAATGCGATACATTCGGGTTTTTTGCACCCTGCCGATAAACAGGAAAACTGTCTCCATTCAAATAGATCTCTAATATGCATTTTCTTCCAATTTCAAACCTATCTGAATTACACCAAATTTACCTGAATGAAAATAGAAGTCGTCATTGGATTTTACACATTTCATAGCATAGTTTTACTGTGATAAAATAATAATAATGCTATGACACACTGTGAAGAACTCTATTTTAGAAAATTATCATGCAAGACTGGGTTCAGGTTTATAATAATAAGATTGGCTTTAGCCCACTAATTCTAATCTTTCCTGTGTCAGTAATAAGTGAAAGGCCTTACCCATCTGATGATTGTTTGGTGACCTATTTAAAATGAGTTGTTGTTCTCAAGTTCTTTACTACTGAAGAGGTGTTCATGTCACAGAAGCAGCCACCATGGTTAGAACTAATTGGTACTTGTATAGCAGTTTCAGCAGAGAGAGCAAATACTGAATAGTTATGGAGACAGTCTACACTCACACACTTAGGCCACATCTACACTACAAATTTTGGTTGACAAGTTACATTAACTGCGGAACCTTTATTCCGTTGTATCACTTATGCGCATGCATACTTGGTCTGAACACTTGGCTTGGCACTGCGTGTACTCACCAGGAGTGCTTGTTTCAATGCACAGTGAAGTGCACCATGGGCAGGTATGCACCTCTCCATTGTCCAGTGCGTAGGACAGAAACTAGTTGCATGGGGTTGACTAGGAGTCAGGGTCAAGTTTCCATCATGTAACTTTCTCCATCCTGTAATGCCATCCATATCCCATAATCTTCACCCCTTTTTCTGAAATCCCACAAACCCACATGGTAACTTTTCACTGTCTCTGACAGAAGCATGGAACTCTGCACTATTGTCATGAGCGTTGCAAACACAGGATGAAAGAGCCTCCAGTATTTGCAGTGTTGCAGGGAAAAATCCCACAACAATGGACAAATTGCTGCAGGATGTAGCAAAAAACAATTCAAGGTTGTTGATGGTGTTCACAGAGCAGCTGCAGAAGGTGGAATGCTGGTTCTGGGACCAAGAAATGAGCACTGACTGGTGGGATCACTGTGATGCTGGCAGACCAGGTACCTGCTCCTGCCAAGGTCCAGGGCCTCACTGTACATTGTTAAATGCATAGCTGGAAACCAGTCTGGCTCACCTGTGGGATAATATACTTAAAATAGATATTAGTGTTATAAGAAAATGCTTGTAGGATGCTACATGTATTAATCCTGTATGCCAGGGTATGAAGTTATATTGAGTGTTTGCATTGTAAACCTCTGTAATTTTATAGCTCACTAAACAGGAAAAGAAGCACTAATTAAGGTAAAGGATTCATTCTGCACACAAGATGTCCCATTGAAGGCAAATGAGGCATTATGTAGCATCAAAGGACAGAGACTTTGTGGACTCCCTCACTCCCTCCAGGAAGGGGAGACCTATGTATGAACTCATCCCAGTAGTTTGGATTCTGGGATGAATGGGATAAAAATCCCTGACAAGGAGAAATTTGGTCTCTTTATGCTGCCTGGACTCTGAGGAGCAAAGATTCCTAAGCATAAGCAAGAGATCCCCATGCTGCTTGGCCTGGGTCAGTCCTAAAGGACATTAGAGCTGCTTATTACAGAAGCTTATATTACTTTTTTAAATCTAAGACTGCAACTTATTTCTGTGTATGTTTCCTGTTTTAACCATGTAAATAACTCATTTCTTTTCTTAGTTAATATATTTTTAGTTAGTTTATTACAGGATTGGCTTCAGACGTTGTCTTTGGTTTGAAATTGGAGTACAATTGACCTGGGGTAAGTGACTGGTCCTTTGGGACTGGGAGTAACCTGAATATTGCTGTGATTTTTGTTGTAAAGTGACCATCTATCAAATAGTCCAGCTTGCCTAGGTGGCAAGATAGTCTCCTGGAGCATTTCAGTCTATCTGTGACTCCATAGTAAGACTGTTAGAGTGCTTTAGGAGTTCACATTTGTTACTGGGTTGGTGAAATCTAATTATAGAACATATAACCAATTTGGGATTTCTGTCCGTTTTTTGACAATCTGCCCTGAGGTTGGCACTCATGGTCATAAGCCACTCCAGACAGCATGACAATCACCTCGTAATGCAGGTTTGGGGTGATGAGCAGTGGCTGCAGATCTTTCAGATGCACAAGGCCACATTTCTGGATCTGTTTTCGGAGCTCACTCCAGCCCTCCAGAGCAGAGAGCTGCACTGACAGTTGAGAAGTCAGAGGCTAATGCTCTGTGGAAGTTTGCAATGCCAGATTGCTATCTGTCAATGGGAAATCGTTTTGGAGCTGGAAAACCCACAGTGTCATGCAAGTGTGCAGCGCCATTACTTTTCTCCTGCTATGCAGGACATAGAGGATAGATTTGCAGCAAGGGGGTTCTTGAGCTGTGGTGGGGTGATAGATGACAAACCTATCTCTATTTTGGCACCAGCACACCTTGCCACAGAAAGTACATCAACAGAAAGGGCTTCTTTTCTAAGCTTATGTAAGAGTTGGTGGGTCACTTGGGACAATTCACTGATATCAATGTTGACTGGTCAGAGAAGGAATATATTGCTCACATCTTTAAGAACACAGGACAGTTCAAAAAGCTGCAAGCAGGGACTTTCTTTCCTAACCAGTGGATTACCATTGACAATGTTGAAATGCCAATAATGATCCTGCGGGATGCAGCCTAGCCCTTGCTTCCCTGCCTCATGAAGCTGGACACTTGCCACCTCAACAGCACCAAGGAACGATTCAACTACCTGCTCAGCAGGAGCCGAATCACAGTTGAATGTGCTTTTGGTAGATGGAAGGGACGCTGGCATTGTTTACTTACAAGATTGGATCATGGTGAGAAAAATATCCCAATGGATATAGCTGCCTATTGTGTCCTGCATAAATATATCTGTGAGGCAAAGGATGAAAAGCTGCCGTCAGGGTGCCGGGCAGAGTGGCTGTCTGCAGCATTTGAAAAGCCAGATGCAAAGGCTACTAGAAGAGCTCAAAGCACAGCTATTTGGCTCAGGGAGGCCTTGAAAGAGCACTTTAACAGTCAGTAACAGTAATGTGGTGTGGTAGACTGCGCTTTCCCTGTTCCTGACATTTTGGGGGCTATTAGGAATTGTGTGGTGCTTGGTGTACATGTATGAATATAACACTGTGTTAATGCACCTGTTCATTTTCCAGTGCTTGCTGTACTTCTATAAATATTGCAGTGTTTGTCACTGATGCTATGGGGTCTGTCACCCCATACAGTAACAAGTAGTGGGTGCTTTCAGTAGTGCTAGTCATTCTGCAGCAGATAGTGTGAAGCAATAAACATGAATTATACCAAATAATAGATTTTTACCGTGTACCAAAGCCAGTGCAAAAAACTATGTGCAATTAACAAACAAATACAATAAAAACTTCTGAAATAAATTAATGGGCCAGAACTTAAGAGGAGAGAACATTGATGTCCATTTCAGTTCATTTTGGCTACACAGATAGCAAGCATAACTTTCACAGGAGATCACGTATGAAGCTGTAGTTGTCCTTACTGTTTCCGGTGTGGCCTGGTAGAGGTAGAGATGCAGCCCCTGATGTCACATGAAATGTTGGGAGGTGTGGGGCGGTGCTAAAATGGAGTTTTTCCATTGGCTGCAAACAGAGGCAGGTCCATGATTATTGAACCTGTAGGTCAACAAAAGTTTGAAGCATTTGTGTTTCTGCTGGAAAAGCCCCATTATGTTATTTTCCTATGTTCCTCTTCTTTTCCTGCTGGGACTTTCTCCTCTCCACTCTTTCCTTTTCTATACAGTCTGAAATATTCATCCTCCAGGCCCTCTGTTCACAGTCTGATGTAGCACTGTCTTGCAGGATCTCACTGAACATATCTTCCTGTGTCCGCTTCATTTTCCTCCTTATCCTGGTCAGGTATTCCACCGGGAGCCGGGGAGGGAGGGAAGCCATAAAGGCAGCAGGTACAGATAAAACACATAGCGATATCATTGTCAGAATAGTCACAATGGAAGGCAAAAATTAAGTTTCAGAACTCCTGTTGCTCCCCTAAAGTTTTAAACAAGACACGCTTATTGACACTTCAGCATTGTAGCATCTCTGCACAGCTCTGCTTTCCAGTCCCAGCTTTAGTGATATGGCCCAGCAGGGGTGGTGGGTGGATCAAGAACAAGGAGGGAATTGTTCATGAAAAAAATAAAATTTCAACCCCCTATTTCCTTGGGTACAAGTCCTGGCACTTCCCCCCCAGGCAGTGGTGATTTTGGCTCATCTCTCTCCTCAGAGTAACAAAGGGACAGAGTACAACTGCTGCTGGCATCCCGAAGCCACCTCAGCTCATATGCTGCTAACCTGTTTACTGGAACTGTACCTACCAAAGTCATCATGGACTGGCATGGGAAAGCATCCTACCACAGAGAAAGAAATAATGCTGCCATCCCTAGAAACCTTCGGGAAAGGAATGCAGCATACTTCCATCAAAATTTCCTCGAGATGTCTCAGGAGGATTCAAAGGACATCCCTGTGTGCATAAACAAACTGCTCCACCTGCTCCCCAGCAGGTACCTAACTCTACAGGGGAATTAAAAGTAGATAACAACTCTACCTCTCTTATAGTGCAAGTAAATTAATGAAAAGTCACTACCTGTGTTCTGCTACACTGGGGTCAGGCACCAGCTGTACATTTAAACATTGTAATGGGAAATGCAGTCACACACTTACCCAAGGTTCCTTCCCCTGCCTCAGGCTCACCCTGGCTAAGCTGCTGGGAATGACTGGACTGTGGTGAGTCTTGGATAGATCCTGGCTTGCGGCATAGCTGAACCCCCACAGTCTCATGTCTCTCATCTTCCACTGCCTTTTCCTCCTCCTCCTCCACAGTGCTCACAGCAGGGGTTTGTGTCTCGGGCTCCATTGAAGTATCCATGGTGACCTGCAGGCTGTGGGTGGGGTCTCCCCCAAATACATGCAGCTCACTGTAAAAGTGGCAGGTCTAAGGATCAGCTCCAGATCAACTGTCTGCTTCCCTGGTCTTCTGGTGTGCCTGCCGCAGTTCCTTCACTTTCACGCGGCACTGCTGTGATCCCTGTCATGCCTCTTGCATCCCCCATGCAGGCTTCTCATAGATGTCTACATTTTTATGACTGCTCCAAAGCTGTGCTTGCACAGCCTCTTCTCCCCCCAGGCCCAAGAGATCCAATACCTCCTCTCTACTCCAGGCAGGAGCACATCTGGAGCGTTTAGCTGGCAGGATCAGTTGGGCAGTTGCACACGACAAGCGAGACATGTTAGGTGTGCTCACCAAGATGGCCAGTCAGCAAAAGGCATTTCAAAGATACACGGGGTTTCTGAAGGGGAGGGGCAGCTTGCGGTCTTCCTGACCCCGAGCAGTGAAGTTCACAAGTGTGACCAGAGCGGTCAGTGATGGGCATTGTGAGACAGCTGCTGGAGGATAGTTAGATCATATGGTATCTACACATATGGTGTCGACCACAGAATGGTGACCATGCTCTATGCCATTCAGGGAAGTGGTGTTACTGTGTTGCCGGAATGGTGCACGTACATTGGCAGGAGACAAATTTGAGCATAGACACATGCACAACAAGGTTGACACAATTGTTAAGATGGCATAAGCTTGCCTGATGATGTGCTCTATAGTATATTTTCTGTAGATGAACAGAGGACTTAAGGCTCCAAGGCTGTTGAGTCAATACCTGACCACTAAAATGAAGTTTGGCTGAGTGACTCATTCATTCTGTCTTACTGTTTGTAAGCTACAATGTTCTTGAATTTTTATTTTCAGTTTAATTTTCATATTACAAATAACTATCAAGATTACAGCTCCATTTTAAAGAATGCATGGGAGTACTAAGAACTGCAGTCATTCTTCAGTTGTTTTAATGTCCTTATATAAATGTTTGTAAACAGCAGGCCATAAACCTGGTCATGAAGCTAGCAAAGTGATGTAATCCTGTGCATGTAAAGCTGTCCTATGTAACCTAACTTATGTTCCTCTTTGAGACTCAAGAAGATACAAGTCTAATGTGATCTTTCTGTGTACCCTTCATCATCATATGTCTTTCTACTATAGCCCAAGGGTAACTGCATTCAAAAAAAGTCGCTAAAATAGCAAGCATTTGGCTGACTTAATTTAGCCAAAGTTCTAACTTCACACGTTGTTCACATGCAAAGTGAGATACAATCTCTGGTGAGATGCAAGCTCTAGGGAGCCGATAAGATAGGATGAAATGTTTAATGAATGCTATTGCTTGTACTGTCCACTCAGATAGCTAAAAAGAGAATTTGTATGATAAAATCTTAAATCTGTGAAAGTAATTGCTTCTGACATCTCCAACTAGGCAGCAGGCTGCCCAAACATTGCTGTTCAGTCACAAATTCTAAGGCTAATGAAGTGAGAAGAACACAGTGTAGATACAAATTAAAACTTACTTATGACGAACAGCGTAGGGTTTTAAAACTCCCTTGTTTTGTGTAGAGAGGGCAAAAATAATCTGTTCAGAATAATCCCACTTTTGTACTTTTAGAAAATGCTGTAGACTTGTGATTCACAGCAAGAAATGGCCATAGGATAATTCTAATATGTTAAGGAACCCCCACACTCCTGTAGTGCTCCCTTGTAGATTCTTTTTGTAGATTTTACATTGTGGAGGAAATGAAATATAAAAAATGTACTACTTCAAAAATGATAAATCACAGCTTGCTTGCATTCTCTTTTTTTACCGTATCTCTCTACAGCTTACCCAAACATTTAAAAGTCCAGTTTTTCTCTCCGTGCATGTCTTTTATTTCTCATGGGAATTTTGTTTACAAAGTTGAAATCTATGGGCCTTATTTTCAAACTTAGTTGACTAGGTTAGATACCTTAAATGCCTGTTATTTAGGTGCCTAAATGGGTCCTGATTTTCAAATTTGCTGAGCATATGCACTGCTCATTAACTTAGGTGTCTTGATTAGGAGTTGTGAGTACAATGTCTTTGAAAAATCAGACCACCTAATTTCAGACACTCAAATTTAAAAAATTTGGCAATAGCACATCACCTAGGATAAAGAACTAATAGCTAATTGATAATTTTTCATAGTAGGATCAGGGCTAAATACTATACTAGTTCTTGAGCTATACCATCAGTAGCAAACACCTACACTTTTAAAATATTGGTCATGTACCAACATCAGAGAACACTTTCTTACCTCTGTGGATGTATCTATGTCTCTGAAGTAGACACAATAGCACTGGGGGGCGGGGGGGCGGGATCAGAGTTAGAGAACTGAGCACTCTCAAATTTGCTGAGGCCAAATGGTGCAAACATTTGAAGGGAAGGCACATTGTGCTGTGATGAACACTCGTTGATATTGTTTGATACTCTCTGGCATAACAGAAGCCTTTGATAAACATGCTATTAAACCCCTGTGAATAATGGAAGATCAAGATAAAAAAGCAGAAGCCATTTCATATTTAATATCAAAATATGCATCCTACAGTCATTGCATTCCCACAAGAGAGAATGCCTCCCTCTAACTTGAAGCCACAAGATTTGAAGGACTTGCATTCCCAGTGGCTTCAATATGGCATTACACATTCTTCCAGATCAGCCTAGTGATACAGTCCAGGATCTTTGAATTAGAACAGTTACATCATTCAAACTCCTTGAATCATTATGCACATTAACCTTGAGAGTTATCATTAGAGAGCGTTCACTGATGCACAGATAACCACAGACCAGACAGGAAAAAATTGTAGTAGAACAAGGGTTCAAGGTCAGATGTCACCCAAGATTGCACATAATGTGTAAAAGAGTTTGCTAATAAAGATGCAGACAAGATTCCTCAAGGTCTCAAGGACAATTTTTCAATCAAATTTTTCAATATCATTGTGGACGCTGCCATCAATTTTATGAAGAAGCATTACGAGCAATTTAGCAAGCACACCATCTACTGGACTTTCCTCTACAACATAAAAGAACTTTTAGAGGACATTACCTAGATCACTGAGAAACCTGATATTTTCCATCTTGGTGAATCAGACTAGCTGTTTAGGTTCACCTGAATTCAGCAACCCAAATTTTTTACTTTAAGGCTTATGTAAACCCCCAGTCTCAAAATATAACCCAAAACTTAAGCGTGGTAGGTAGTGAAATGTGATTACTGTTTGGCTACAACTTGTGCACATAGTTAAACAACCCTGGGTAAAATTTTCAAAAAGCACCTAAGTCCTATTTTCAAAAGTGACTTAGCATTTAGGGGTAGGTCTACACTGCATTGTAAACCCAGGTCTGTGAAACCCCTGCTTAAGAATTTGGTGTTCATACTGCATTGTAAACCTGGGTTTACAATTGCTGGACCTGGGTCTCATAACCATGCTAACATATCCATACTGCACTATGCAGACCTGACTCGGATCTGCGGCTTGAACTGCATCCACTGTATAAAATGACAGGCTTGGACCTCAGTGGACTTGGGCTAGAGGGTGGGTTCTAGGACACGGCTGACCTGAATCAGGCTGATTTGTGTCAGTAGGAGGGTTTGGGCTCAAACCTGAGTCTGAGCCCAGGTTTATAATGCAGTGTAAACATAACCTAGGAGGCTAAGTTACATTGAAAGTCAGTGGGACTTAGGATACAGTCTGTAGCAGTGAGCCTCCCAGCTTGGGTCAGACTCAGACTTGCACTAGCATTCTAAAAATAGCTGTGTAGACAGCCCTTTCAAGTTGCGGCTCAGGTTCTGAAGCCTGAGGGTGGGTTCAGCATTGTAACACCTGTCTTTAGATGCCCAGTAGAATACTCAGCCCTTAGTTAGGGGGCCAGGGTCCCTATACAAAGCACATGGAAAGTCAGGCACCTAAGAACAGGAATCATAGAAGCCAGCAGACTGAGTGGGGAGCTGCCTAGTAGGAAATGCTGAGGAGAAGGCTGTGGCTTAGGCTGCACCCCTCAAAGAGAATAAGGTGCCTAAGCCAGCTCAGTCCTTTCTCACAAAAAATTGAAAAGGTAACATGGCTGATCTCCCTATAGCCCACTGGTTAATACTGGCCTGAGGAGGTGGAGGCCCAGGTTCAAATCCCTCCTTAGCTGATTCAGAGGATGATCTTGAACCCAAGTTTCCCAGGTGAGTGCCTGAATCACTGGGCTATCAAGTATTCTGGGCTGGTTATATTAGTGTCTCCTGGTTATATCAGTGGTTTGAGCACTGGCCTGTTAAACCCAGGGTTGTGAGCTCACTCCTTGAGGGGGCCATTTAGGGATCTGGGGACAAAAAAAAAAGCCTGTCAGGGACAGTACTTGGTCCTGCTAGTGAAGGCAGGGGACTGGATTTGATGATCTTTCAAGGTCCCTTCTAGTTCTATGAGATAGGTATATCTCCATATTTGTATAAAATATTTAAATTGTCATTGGACCAGAGAGAGTGTGGCAGCCTCAGGTTCCAGCCCCTGCTCCACTGTACTACAGGCACACACCTCTCCTCCTCCATTTTGTGCAGGGCCCAATTCAGTAGGCATGCTCTTAGGTGGCCTCTGAGAATGCCTACTGGCTCGGGACCCTCAGACAAGATAGGTGGGGCAATGCCAAGTTTGGTGATCCTGCTGGGGCTTAGGCACCAAGCACTTTGTGGTATAAGAAATTAAGCAACTTTGCACATGCCCACAGCGGATATGTAGGTGTCATGTGGACTTTACCAGTGGAAACTTAGGTGCTCTACTGACTTTAGATGCCTACAGGGTGGAACAGGGGTATTAAGGATCTACTTTTTGGACTTAGGCACCTAAAGTAGCAGTTAGGCCCTTAAATCCCTTTGTGGAGCTAGTCCTTAGTACCTAAGTCATTTTAAAAAAAATTGGCCTTTGGCTCCTAAATCCTTTAGGCAGTTTTGATAATTTTATCAACTATTATTTTTGTTACCTTCTACCGCTCCCTCATCCAGCCTACCTGTTTGTTTCATTAGCCTGTTATGTCTTGCCTGATCGTCCTTACCCCAAAGAACTGTCCTTTTGTTCTGTGTTTGTACATTGTCTGTCACAAAGGAGCACAGGTGCTATGTTAATATAAATAAGCTAGCTGGAGCCAGGACTGTTCTGTACAGTGCCTCACCCAGCAGGACTCCATCCTGATTGAGGACTGTAGGGGCAATATCAACGATTAATCAGAAATAATACAAAAACATTAATCTGGATGACTTTTGTTACATGTAAGGATTTATTTATTTTTACTTACCAGCATGTGCTCATCAGTATAATAAACTGTGCTGAGGTCCACCACCATATGACAAAACCTTTCCTTGGTGTTGGGTTCATTTGACCAGAGGCAGAAATTTGATGGGCATGAAGGCCAAATAGTTAAATGTGATAGCAGACATTTAGCTATGCCAAATACCAAGACCTACTTATAAATCCCTTCCTAATTTCTCTCAACATCACACTACCTCCCATTGGCCCAGGATTTCACCACCCATCCTCTGTTTCACACCCTTTTGCCACACCCTGGCTGGCTCTCTCCCTTCTCCCCCGCTCCAAAACCCTGTGCTGGTCCTTTCCATTGGCACAGCCTTATCCCACTCACTTCTATAAGCATGTCTCTTTCCTGACACCAATGACCACTAAGACCCACTTCTGCTGGCCTTGCTCCTTCCTATCACACCTCCTGGGACCCAGAGGCTCCAATCCTTTTCCTTAACCTACCTCACTAGCACTGCCCCTCTATATTCATAGTCAGTATTTAAAGAATACTCCAATCAATAATTTGGTGTTTATGAAAAAGTGACAGATTTCTAATCAAATGTTCCTTATGACTGTCTAATGCCCTCTGAGGAATCTATCATGGTTTGGTGGAAATGGCACTGGATTGGGAGTCAAGAGACCTGGATGCTAGTCCTGGCTTCTGAACTGCTGTAGGACCTTGATCAAATCATCTGACTTCTCTGTGCCTTAATTTCCACATATTTGTAAAGAGTTTTGAGATCTGTGGATGAAAAGAGCTATAAGATCTAAATATACGTAGGGCGCGTATCACTATATATCCAAGCACCTAATACAATAATTAAGATAGTGAACATCATATTGGATTCTGCTCTTCTCCCCTCCCATGGTCTTGTTACCTCTGTTTGTTTAGGAGTTGAAGGCTTGCGCATATGTTTTATCTCGGCTCTCATAAGCATCAGCCTGGGCACTATTAGCTGCAATGTTCCAATGAGTCATGAATGGGCAAGCAAGGAGGCAGGATCCTGAGGCAGTCCAACTTGAGCTGAGATTCAAGACCTTCAGTGAGAAATTCATCCGAGCCTCTATGACATGTTTACTTTCCTAATGAAACCTGGGCTTTACGCATAACGTTTTAGATATTATTCCAACTCTGCAGGGGGGGAAAAGTGCAGATTATAACAAAATCCAGTCATGATTTGACACTTGAAGCAGATGTACTCCAAAGGAGGAGCAGCGCACACTAAGTGCTCTCCCAACATTTCTGATATCCATGGCTGCTGCCACCCACAGCTTCTCAAGCTGAAGCTCATAAAAATTTATCAGCAGTTGACAATGCATTTGGAAAGACTGAGCTCTCTGGAAACTTGCTTTGCCGAGGAAACACAGGAAAGTTGGATTGCTTACAATGAAGTGATTGAAGCCTTTGCCAAGAAAAATGCATGCAAGTTTCATTATAACTATTAATCTAATAGGTTCACATCAAGCACTCCATTTAAATCAGAAACATATCTGCAATTTCCCATATTTGTTTTTACTATTAGATTTAGGTAGAAGGGAAAAGATGAAGCAATAGGCTTGGGCCTGCAAGAGCCATGGGTGAGCTAGAGATACCATGACCATTTTCTCCAGAACTGTGTAAATTAAAGATGGGCACAAACGTCTCCAGATAAGAACGGTAAACAATGGGCCTTTCCACCAGCAGCCACAGCCAATTCTGTTTTTGCCTTCAAGGCAGGCTCTTTTATTCTTCTACAACACAAATGCAAGAAATATTGAAGAGTAACCCAAAAATGTTAGTCCTGACCTGAACTGGTACTGTAGGATCCCTTACTCCTCTGTAGCTCAAGGCCTCCTGCCTCAGTGGAAGGCCTACCGGCCTTGTTACAGCTGTCCACTGATGTCCAGGAAAATCAATCAGTCCATCCATCTGTCCTGGTCCCACACTCCCCATTACAGAGCTAGGTCCTTATTTATATCTCCCAGATGGGAATTAGAGCCAATCATTAATTGCTGCTTAGCTGGATCAACTGATTCCTGACACCTGCCTGTTGGGCTTCTCCCTAGGATAGGGCTTGCTGCTTCAAGGCTCTGCAGGCCCTCAAAGGAGCAGACCATCCTGCTACATACTCTCCACCTAGATCTCTAGTAAAACTTGCTCTTTGCACAGCAGGCTACACTCAAACTCTACTTCCAAATGCTCCTGAATTTAGGCACTTGAAATCTAGATTGAAATCCAAATTTACCCCATATTTCAGGCATTCCATGTCCAGATTTGCCTCATGTGAAGGCGCACACCCCCACTCTAGTAGAGAGGAGGCTAATGAGCTTTTCTGGCCTCAGCCAGCACTTGGGCACCTGTAAGATTTCCTCTATCTGGAGGGGAGAAGCTTAAAAAGGGAAAGCCTGCACAGAAAGAAGACTGCTGTACCTCAGAGACAGACCAGCAAAGAGGGAGACCTCATCATCCCTGAGACCACATGGATTAGCTATAAAGTGGGGTAACCCAAGAGAAGGTGCTGGAGGCAGACCCTAATCCTGATTAAAGACACTATATCAGCTAATAAACCAAGCAGTCAAGGGGTGACCCAAAAGACTGCCTAAGAAACAGACCACCTTTGCCTGTCTTTTCTTTTACTCTGCTTCTCCTCTCTCTCTTTCAAGGGAGAGAGAAAAGGACCCTTTCCCCCCTTGTTTGTTTTCTTTGGAGAACCCTTTGTGTGCTACAAATGGGGGAAGGATGTTGTAAACAACTCAAACATGATCTGGTAGGGACACAGAGGAACACCCTAGTCCCCACAAGTGGTGGAGAATGTGGGCATGACTATGCCTGATACAAGCGATTTAAAAAAAAAGACATAGAGGGGATAGAATTCAGCAGCTTTGTATAAGATGGAACCAGAGTGGTGGTATAAGTGGCTAGCAGAGATGCAGCAACAGCAGCAAGCTGCTTAGCAACAGCGGTTTCTGCAGCAGCGGACCACCCAACAGCAAGTTCAGACCACGCAACAGCAATAGTTACTGAGGGAACGGATGGCCCAGGAACAAGAGTTTCAAAAAGAAATGCTACAACAGATACTGCTGACCCTATGTCCCCAGGGAGTCCCAGCCAGTCATGTTTCCACCAAGGGGGTTTCCCCTCTGGTACCTGTGAAGCTAACCAAGTGGGGCTGGATGAGGATCCAGAGGATTGGTCCTGCTTTGAGCAGGGGGTTGGACTAGATGACCTCCTGAGGTCCCTTCGAACCCAAATATTCTATGATAATATAACAAGAGGCCTTTTTAATTACATTTGAGAAGGTGGCGGTAGCCTCCTGGTGACCCCCAGAACAGCAAGCTTTGATTTTAGTCTCATACTTGAGCGTCCAACACAGGGACCCTATCTTAATATGGCCTTGGAACAGTCAAAGGACTATAAACAAGTAAAGTCTGCCATTTTGGACTATTTGGACATTTCTGAAGAAACCCACTGCCAACTATGCAGATCTGAGAGCTACCCCAAGGGGGCCAGAACCCGAATAGTACTGCAACAGTTCAGAGAACACTGTTGGAAGTGGCTCCATCTAGAGGAACAATCAGAGGCCTAAGTGGCCAAGGCCATTGTGACGGAACAATGTATAAAGCTATCACCCATAAAAGGCAGAGAGTGGGTATTTCGGCACCATCCTGGAATGTTATCAAAGGTGGTGCAGCTAATGGAAGACTCTGTAGAAGCCAAAAGGTCACTAGAGACAGAATCCCCCAAGGCCTCCAGGGGGCAGGGGACAAACTGGAGAGAGACCCAGGTGGGTGAACTCAAACCAGTTAACTCCTTCTGGGGGTCTAACCCAAGGATGCCATCCCAGAAGGTCAGACCACCCATTAGATGAGGGGTAGTCCAAGGAGAACAAGGGGGGTCAGGCGTGGACACAATACTCCCAGTGGGACCATCAGGCACCTCGAAAAACTGGAGTAGGACTCACAGACCATGGTTCAGCCACTATTCCACAACTGAGTTCACCCCCCAACCTAGGAAAGATACTCGAAGCACCAGCCAGCAACTTGTGAGTCGTGTGGGTAGATAAGACACATGAGGAGGGAGTGCCCTGTTATGGAATGTGAAGATGCACAGAGCTGGATGGCACAAGCCTGTGCTCAGAAAAAGACTCCCTCTAAGAAATTGATGGCACCAGTGATGGCCCAAGGGAAGAGGATTCAATATACCATACTGTGGAAGTTTGTTTTGTATACTCACCATCCCATTCCGATTGTTGGACAGTTTCCTAGTTACAGAGAATGTAGATGTCATGGGAATTTGTGGTCATGGAGGGAGACCATTCTCTTGGTTATCTAACAATATAGTAGGGTTTGACTATGGAGGCAGAGACCCTGAACTATACTATGGGTTCATCACAGAGCCACTGCAGAAAGCAGAACACAAGGATACTGTGTTCATGATGCCATGTATTACTAAATAGGCAGGCTGCTGTAACTGGAGCTATCCCTAAATACACCTCTACCCTGATATAACGCTGTCCTCGGGAGCCAAAAAAATCTTACCGCGTTATAGGTGAAACTGCATTATATCAAACTTGCCTTGATCCGCCGGAGTGCGCAGCCCTGCCCCTTGGAGCACTGCTTTACCACGTTATATCCAAATTCATGTTATATCGGGTCGCCTTATATCAGGGTAGAGGTGTAAAGGCAGTTGAGATCATCAAGCCTAGAAGTCACAAATGCACCCCACATAGGGTGCATTTTCCCAACAAGCTGCAGATGGAAATAGCCTTTGTTTTGTCTTTTTCTACCATGGCTATTTGGGCATCCAACAGCATTCAGGAGTCTGAAAGAACTTAAGGCTGCTGCACCAATTTAACTAACTGAAGGTAGAATCTCTTGATAGTGGAGGATGTTAAAGAAGGAGGTCCTACAAAGCACTTTCCTCTTGCAACCAGCATCCCCCTTAAGTTTTGCCTGAGTTCAGGTGCCAAACTCAGCTAAGCACTGACCAAGCTAAGATAGGGTGCAGGTTATATTTGTAGGAAAAAGAGAGGGTAGAGGTGGGTCTCCTCTGACACTTCAGCCCGTGATATCTCACTAGCTCTTCCAGCAGTTTCTAAAACTGTATAATATAGTAGAAAGCACTGAGCCATGCGAGACTCTCCTGATGGAAGAAAAGTTGCCTATAAACAAACCTTTCGGTTTTGTCTTAAAGGAAAGACTTGAGCTCCTTCAGAGAGTTTCCAATCACCCTCGCAGCTTTTTGGAATCAGGATGTGAGTTAATACTACCAAATGTTACACAGAGGTATAGCAGGATAAGTATGGATAGAGTTCCCTTGTCTAGAGATAGGAGGAGGTCATTTATGGGAGCAAAAAGTGCTGCCTCAGTATCATAATGTGGCCCGAGGTCTGACTGAGAAGGATTCTAGGAGCTGACAGGTTGTACTGGAGACTATTTTCTGCTACCTCTCAATTAACTTGCTTAGAAAAAAGAAGTTAGGCCCGGGGTGGTCTCTGGTGTTGAACAAGGGTTTCTTTAGTATAAAACATACTAATGCGTATTTTAGCCTGCATGAGATTAAAGAAGGTGTTGACAATCTGTGTATTAGAGAGTCCCAGGTGTTTTCCACTCTGCTACAATCCACAAAGTGCAGGGCTCAGAGGCTACATCTCCTTTTCTTCAATTTTGATTGCTCTGGTCTCTGTTTTACCAGTGTCTGACAGAGGTAATGATCTGAATAGGAAAAGCTGGATTCAACTCAGATAAGAAGCTGTCAGGAGGACTGGGGCTGGTGGGTTATGAATGTGTCTTGTAATGGAGGTAGATGTATAATTTTCCCAATACAATTCACCGATGTGGGGACATATTGGATCCTTTGCTACTCCAGGATTTCCCAGACATTTGTGGAATATAATGCCTTTCTCATCTGCAGTAAGCTGGGAACTATGACAGTTCATCTCAGATGAGGATCTTGCCAGGCCTTTGTAATCTCAAGGCTCTACGTAGTGCTATTTCTGAAAAGCACCCAGAAGCTTTTCAGTGCAGCCAGTCTCTTCTCTCCAGAATGGACCAGGCCATATAATACCAAGAATGATTAGGCCAGCCATGATGACATATGGTTCAAAATGCTTGCCAATGGGGAAGAGAGAAGAACAGCTGCTTCACACTGCCGAGATGAAAATGCTCAGTAAATGCTGAGTAAGATGAAAATTGATAGACTATACAATGAAATGATGCAAGCCATGGTGCAGGTAGCCTCCATCATGGAAAAGCTGAGCGAGTGTATTAACTGAAATGGTTCAGTCATGTGAGACAATGAGACACAGGATAAGTTGGCCAGAGAGTATAAGATCTAATAGTCACGGGACAAAGACCAGGAGGAAGACCCAGAAAAAGAGAGTTCGAGGTGGTGAAGGAGGACATGAGGAATGTCGGTGTCAGATTAGAAGGCACACTTGACAGGAATGCTTGGAGATGAAGAACAAGAGCTCAGGACAAAGCAAAAAATCAGACTTTTAATTTCTGTAAATTGCCTACATGCTAAGGAGATGGGCAGTGTACCAAATCTTAAAGAACTAATTAAAGAAAGAATAATTGACTGGTTTCTGGTTAAATCATGACCAAAAAACCCCCTGATATTATAACAGATGATTATATATAGGAAACAATATGGAATCTTCTTTATTAGAGCACTTCCTCATGCACAAGGCAGTGTCCAGTTTGAAAGGCATTATAGACAAGATTAACTAACAACAGTATTTAAGAGAGACTTATTTTCTACTGCACTGTAAATCACAGTTTGGCTGTATGAATTGAAAAAACTGATTTGTTTTGGGGGTTTCCATGTTTGGATTTAGTAGAGGAAGAAGGATTGGAACAAAATAAATCAGATCCAGGCAAATGGAATGAGCTTTGAAACAGCCAAGATATTATACCCTGAAAATGAAGATATTTAAATACAGGTAAAAAAAAAAAAAAAAGCAAAGCTGTGCAGCAATATGCCAACAGTCAAGCTTCTTTGTGGGCTATATCACAAGGTAATTGGCTGTGATGTGAATTATGCATCCTGAGCCAAATGTGAGAGTGCTTAACAGACACAAAGGTCAATTATCTCTCAGTACAGCCTGCTGAAAAGAAAGAGGTTATTGCAATTAGAATACACTATTAAAATGGTTAGTCATTTTTAGTATTTTAAATCACTATGTCTCTTTAAAAAGTTGTGCCTTGTACTTGTGGTAGCTGTAAGCATCACAGAGTAATCTGGCCTCAGAAAAGAGATCACTAAAATATTACTCATCTAGGCTTCTTCTAATATGAGCCTCAGAAGCTCAAGTTATTAGAATAAGGGACACATTGTCAAAAGAGATGAGGCCTTAGCTTATTTTCATGGGTTCAAATCTAAACATGTGCTTGCTTTACTACCTAATTTCTTCCCACAATGAGGCACAAAGGCTTGCATCTGCAGAAAAACATACACAAACTACACTTGCAAAAAGGACTCTGCATTTTGAAAATGTGGCCCTGTTTATGTTTGATAGCCTGCTATGGTGTTGAGTATTGCATAATAGATAGATGGGCCTGAAGCAAAACTCTGGTCCTATACCCAACCCCACCCAATATTTGGAAAGATCTTATCTGGATTTGACTGTAATTGTTTGTTTCTATGCCTTGTATCTACAACAAGCTTAACCAAAATCCTGGATGTGAAACAACTCCATACACAGCTGAATTTTGAAAAAAACTATTCAGATTTAATTTGAGATAAAAACTTTGTCTCAGACCCATCTAAAATAGAAAAAGTATGTGCCATAAGAGAGACAAGATAGGTAAGGTAAGATCTTTTACTGTGGACCAACTTTTGTTGGTGTAAGTTACAAGCTTTCAAGCTACACAGAATTCTAGTAACAGGTTTCAGAGTAGCAGCCATGTTAGTCTGTATCCGCAAAGAGAACAGGAGTACTTGTGGCACCTTAGAGACTAACAAATTTATTAGAGCATAAGCTTTTGTGGGCTACAGTAGGGCCTGGTCTACACTAAACCCCCAAATCGAACTAAGGTACGCAACTTCAGCTACATGAATAACGTAGCTGAAGTCGACGTACCTTAGTTCGAATTTACCGCAGTCCAGACGTGGCAGGCAGGCTCCCCCGTCGACTCCGCGTACTCCTCGCGGCGAGCAGGATTACCAGAGTCGAGGGGGAGCAGTTCTGGGTTCGATTTATCACGTCCAGACAAGATGCGATAAATCGAACCCAGAAGTTCGATTGCCAGCCGCCAAACCAGTGCGTAAGTATGGATAAGCCCTAGGTTAGCTAGTAGGTTAGCTATTCAGCATACACTGCAGTTCACATCTACATATAAATACTGGGACTATTTGTAAACTCTCTCTTTTTTCAGTACAGTGAAGACACCACTCCATATAAGGGCTTACTACATGCCATTTTTTTTAATATAGCCTTTGACAATGGAGCTTAGCAGACAAAAGACAAACTCTTTTCAACCATTCATTATCAAAATTAGATTGCCCAATTTATACTTTTTGTTTTAAAAACAAAAGCAACTCTTTCAACCTTCATATCAGGTTTCACCCAGCAGGCTAGAAATATAGGACACAGGTGTTGCCTAACTAGCCAAGACAGTCTTAAAAGGATGTGTGATATAAATCAAATACACTTTCTTTAAAATAATACACATACTTAAACTTAAAACAATCGTATTTTCAAAGTTGCTTGGCACCAATCTCTGTACAAAGAAGGTTACGCCCCACTCTATCTCCAGTATGCTGAATGCAGAACAAGTCAAGGCCCTACCACAAAAATAAAAATAAGATATAGGGCATAGAACATGATGTTTCACACATATAAAATACAACCTCTCAATACTCATGGGGCAATTGGCTTTTTGTCATCCCCCATTGTGTGATAAAAGTGAGAGCCTTGTTTTAAAAAAGGGATACGTTTGTCTGTTTTCCTCATCCCTAACATCAAAACAATAAAAATTATACATACAGTGACCCCTGTGGCACATACGAATTGCCTGTGCAAATACCTAAATCCAAACCCTTACTTTGTGTAGAGTTTGGAAAGTTTTACTCTTAAGATCTCTGACACATTATTCCCCTCACAACTTGGATTTTCATGTCACTGCTCTGTTGTTGTTTTTTTTGGATGATGTGGTTCTATTCTATTCTATTCTATTCAGGTGCTTATGCCACAACCAAAACCATAGCACCTGCAACAGCTTTATGGATGTCTATTTGTGATGGATTTTCAGACTAAACATTGCAAAACACATCCTATAAAAATCCTAAATGTCAGGAATTTCTCCTTAGACTATAACTTGGTTGGTTGAGCCTTTTTGATAATTTTACACCCAAACAGTATATCAGCTTCCAGCAGGGCACAAAAAGGAATTTTGTCAAAATTGAAACATCTCACGGAGCTGTACCTGTTTCAGTGAAGTTTCATCAGAAAGGTTGAGAGGAAGACAGACTATAGTCTGGGATGTGGGAGACCCAGGCTGGTTCCTATCCCTGCTTTGCCTGTTTCAGAATGATCTGGGATGAAAAACTGTGCTATGAATCATGCAGAGCAGAGACATGAATCAACCCGAGTCTCCCACATCCCTGATGACCAGGCTACGCACACATTTCAAACAGCCATTTTTTGCAAAAATATTAGAAAAGGTCATGGGTTTGTTCCAGTGTGGAAGAAAAATAAATGTCTAACGTTGCCATGAAACAGAATTTTCATCCTCCAGGAACCTCTACTTGCCACCTCTATGACATCAACTTCTAGGAACAGTGTCTGAGCCTCATATCCTTCAGAGAGTCCACAGCTCTTCTGTTTATCTGGACTCCCCACTGCTTCTAGGTACACAAATAGCCATGGCTGTGAAAAATACTTGTTTCTATATAGAGCATGCTATGAGACTGTGTCCCCTCCTATTGGATTAAGATGTCACAGTGATTCATGTATTCAGGACCTCACTGTAATCCTTTGGAGCTAATATCTACCTTACAAAAAAGTAAGAAAGAAACAAAAAGCTCCAAATGGTTCAGAACACAATAGCCCATCTGCTCAGTATCACAGCCCTTGACAGCACGTCACTTCACTTCTCTGCTCTTTGTTGAATACTGGGTGATATTCAAGATTTCAATCTTCATCTTCAAAGACTTCCATGAGAACGGCCCTACTTCCCTGAGTGATTGCCTCACTATGTTTGATCATGCCCTCCCATGACAACTGTATTCCCTTCCACTGGAACAAAGAAACTATTACCCTCAAGGGGGAAACTCACTTCTGGAGGACAGAGAGCTTTCTTTGCAACTGGCCCATGAATCTGGAGCTCACTCCTGCAAGAGATCAAGATGGCAATAAACCTCAACACTTTAACTTTTTTTTGACCCACCCTTCCCCAATAACACCAGCACCCAAATACACACGAGCACAGATTCCTACTGACTGAAGGAATATTGAGAAAGATATACACAGTACAATATGTATACACTGTATAATTCTGGGAGTTGCTAGGTCACCACAGGGAACCATAAGAACCTAACTAAGTAAGTCTGTCTTAAATACTAGATAAAAATTTAGTAACACTGAAAGCACTCACTCCCAGAGCCACAGAAAGACTTAGGCACCTAAGTCCAAAATTTTGGTGTGACTGAGATCTTTAAAACACCTGCTTAGTCGCCACCTAACTCTGGAAGTGCTTAAAATCCCTTGGCACCTACATTTTTGCCATAAAAGTATCCTAGGCACCTAAATTTATGACACACACATACTGCCTCAGTATAGGCGCCAGAGTGTTTACCTCATGCCGAAGTCCCAGCACAGTCATCACACACAATGTGTATCTCACCTGCAGGGACTGATCTGGTAGGCATTCTCAAAGCATGCCTAACCCCACGCAGAATGGCTAGGAGACTCTCACCTGGATGTGGGAGACCTGCTTTCAGTTCCTCCCTCTGCCTTATGTGGAGAAGGGAGTTGAACATGGCTCCCTACCGCTCAGGTGAGTGCCCTAACCACTAGGCTATGTGATATTCTGATGAGGGTCTTTCTCCTGTTGAAGCTGTTCTACTGTGTATAAATAATTCAATATGCAGTGTGTAAGAGACAGTATTAGAATGACTGACTCTATAGCCCAGTGGTTAGGGCACTCACCTGAGAGGTGGGAGATAAAGATTCAATTGCCTTCTCTTCAGCAGGCAGAGAAGGGAATAGAACCCTTCCATATCCCATGTTAATTCCTTAACCACTGGGCTAAAGGTTATAAGGGTGGCTGCTGTCCCTACTGCTATTCCCCCCTGGCCATTTTGTGTGGCGTCAGGCATGCACTGCCACTGTTCTTGCAAGAACACCTGACTCCAGGATAGGATTCCTGGTTGTGAATCCCAAGCGGAGAAAAATACTTCCTTCCGGCCTGGATTTAGGTGCCATACTCCATGAAAGGGGTGGGGCTCAGGTCACACCCCTTTCCTCAGCATCTCCCATTGGCTATTTTAAGCAGCTCCCTGCCCACACCCAGGCACCTATCTCTCCCCATGCATTGCATAGGGAGCCTACATGCCTAACTCAGGCTGTGTGGCTTCTACTGGGTGGCTAGGTGCCTAAAAGTTAAGAGATGCAATGCTCAGCATTGCAATGCCAAGTCCCTTTGTACAGTGAGCCTGAGTACAGTAATTGTTTTTAACAGCTTTCTCTGGCAACTTAAGTTGTATCATGATACCAGATTTTTTAAAGTGTCAGTTGACCACATAGTGTAAAATGAAACAAGTATAGTTTGCTAATTTGAAACGAGTCCTAAAGGCTTTAATATTCCTTGCACTATAGCAATGCAGAAAGTCATTCCTGTTTAATTAGTTAGGCCAAAGTATTTGCAAAACAATTAAGAATGTAATTTAATTTTGGCGTTTGGTAAACATCCAGGGATTCATTCATTGTGAACTGATGACCTACATGTTGAGTTTACTTTGCAAAGTATCATTAAACCAGTCAATTAGAACTTACAATTAAAATGCATGATATGAGGAGTCCCATATATATACTGCAGAACTAGAACTATGCTCCATAAATTCATTTTTGAAATATTTAAACATTTTAAAAATATGCAAAAATTAATTGTGGGGTCAAATCCAGATTGCTTTTTCCTCACACCAGAAGTCTCTTTGAAGCTATCAGGGTAAGGCAGACAGCATTTGGCCCTTACAGGGAGCATCTTCCATTCCAGCCCACTGCTCATGTAGAAAGGTTAGTCAGCTTAGCCTGTTTGCTCAGAGGCTGCTCCTGCAAGCAACCAGCAAAAACAGTACAGTACTCCTCCAAACAGATAGGCAAACTGTGGTATTGGTATATGTACTACAGCTAGTCTGTTGCTAGGCAGAGTCAGCAAAGCCCTTAGCATAGCCAGCCAGGCAATATGAAAATTATGATGTAGTCACCACCTAGTAATAGGCAAGCAGCAGCACTCCCTAAAACCACACACAGAGAGTCATCAGAGGCTGGCTGCCCATGTAAGAATTATTAAGCACAATAATTAAATTACATACAAAAAATATGTTAAAAGAACATTGCCATGGGAAATGCCAGAATGAGGGTTGTTTGTGCAACCTTAATTTGGTCCCTTTTTGCACATGCATTACAGTACAGTCTTTTATTACATGATCACATACTATTTTTTCCACAGGATTCCTACCTCATTCAGTGAATGAGTAGATACTTGTTTCTATCTTCCTCATCTGATGTGTGGCCCCAGCCTTATTTAACACACACCACCTCCAAGCCTTTCACTGAATACAGAATTATTAATTTCCCCTGAGTGTTTCTAGGGTGCTTTCACCGTAGTATCTGAGTGCTTCACAAATAATGAATATATCTTCATAACACCCCTGTGAGAAGAGGTGTTATTATTCCCATTTTACAGAAAGGGAACTGAGGCACAGAGAGATTAAAGCCAAAATTGCCAAAAGTGTCTATTAATTTTGGTTTCTCAACTTGAGACACCAACGACCTGATTTTCCAGAATACTTAGCATTTTTATAGCACTTCACATGTTCAAATAACAGTGCCCACTTTCTCCAGTTGCAGTTCTATGCATTCAGCACTTCTGCAAATCATGTTGGGCAAATGAGAAACACACAGCTAGTGGCCACCTGTGAAACATTTGATTTAAGTGACTTGCCTAGCATCATATAGGCACAGGCAGGGATAGAATCCAATTCTCCAGTGCAGCACACAACTGTCTTTACCAGGGATCCTACGGACAACAGCCTCCTTTCCTATACAACCCTGATTCCTCCACAGAGCACCATCATCCTGTGCACTGAATGAGGCAGGGATCCTCTGGAAAAAATAATATGTGATCATATCATTAAAGACTGTAACATAATGCATATGCACACAGGGATTGAATTAAGGTTGCACAGGAAACCTTAATTCTGGAATTTCCTAACTTTTTAATGCTTGGCTATGCAGCCTTAACATTCTTTTAATACAGTTTTTTTAATGTAATTTCTTAGTTTAAAAAATAAAGGAAGAATAGAAGTTCTCTCGTGTGGAATCATACTGACTCCCAAAGTGGGTCATCAGCGGGGTTTGGACTGTTAGATCCACAGCACAGACCTCTACTGCTTGAACTCACAGCGTAACTGGTAGCAGTAGTAGGCTGTTATTATGCAGGTGGATCGGCGCTAGAAGGGGATGAGGCACACACTTTGTC
Organism: Trachemys scripta elegans; assembly: GCF_013100865.1. Classification (NCBI taxonomy): domain Eukaryota; kingdom Metazoa; phylum Chordata; order Testudines; family Emydidae; genus Trachemys; species Trachemys scripta. The sequence continues at coordinate 101,074,810 of NC_048300.1, forward strand.
AGTGAATTTTGCAGCTATTTACTGACAGCAGAAGAATGTAGGAATTCGGGACTCCTGCATTCAATTCCAGGTACTGAAGGGGACTGTTAGTTACTTGTGGTTAGATCTTTCTGTCCCTGTCCCTTTCCTTCTATCTATATCTATCCCCTTCCATCTCTTACCCTACTTTCTGCCCAAATTCTATCCCCTTTTGTCCTGCCCTTACCCTTCCTATCCACCACCTTGCACATTGGCTCCTATCTATCTCAACCCTTCCCCTTCTGGTTCCCTTCAACCTGGAACCCCTTGCCATTCCTCACCCCACCCCTGCACGTCAGTCAAGCTGTTTCCTTCTTGCTGTCTGGGTGCTGAGAAGGGGAGCATTGAGACCGCAGCTATTCCATTGCCCAACACCATAGTTGCCCCCGGCTGAAAGAAGGAGCAATTGCAGGGAAGTCCTGCTCAGCTCCAGGACACAGCATACTCAGAGAGTCTGTGAGGATGTCACACGCATGGTCAGATTGATATATAGAAATTATGAGGTGCTGAAGCATGCTCACTGCAAATAGAATCTTTGGAGAATTTAGCTTTCAAGCTCCCATAAGTTTTCACCAAGTATGTGCAAATTGAGAATTTCCAGAGACTCATAACCTGGCCAAATTTGGGTGAATTTTCACTGGGAAGGCAAAAAGCATGTCTCTGATGCCAGGGTGATATCCCTGCCAAATTTCAAGTCCCTGCACTAAAACACAGCGGCACTAGAACTTTTCACAAAATACTGTAGCTATAAGAATTTTTTTACATGGGCAAAACAACATATTTTCCCCTAATCTCATTCCTGGAAACAGCTGAACCATTTTTGCTGAGCCTTTCAAAATAAAATTCAGACTGAGGCACCCACCCAGGGAAAACATCAGTTTGAATGGTGAAATTTAGGCAAAATTATAAGCTGAATCAGGATTAAATCATGAAAAGTGCCAGGCAACTTTAGTGATCAGTGGCATTACCTGTGCTGTTTATAATGTATATACACATACAATGCTTTGGCAGAGTCTTGTATAGTATTTTCCTCACACTGATGTCGATACATCCCGATCCTGCCTGGTCTGCAACACCCTTATTGTTCCAATCTCGGGTCTTCTCTGAGCAGAAACTGCCAGCCATGTGACATATATCAAATTGTGGCTTGATTTTTGTGGTATGGCCAGACACCCACTAGGGACAAGACTGAAACCACCAAACCCATGTTACATATGACCTAAGCTACAATCGAGCTCTCCAGAGGCAAAAGGCTAGTGTATTAACCTACTTTGTCACCTAGCCCTTCACTATTGATTAGTAATTATTCTTTTCAAATGAAACAAGGACACAGGATGTAAGGTCATCTGCAGTATATCCTGAGAAAATCCAAGACTTCTAAACCTCCTTCAATCATTCATTGCTGAAGGTTGATTAAAAAACAATGGTTCTCATTGAAATACAATTAGAAATGTAATTTAATTCAGGTCTTTGTAAAGAACAAAAGGTTCATGCATGTGAACTAGCTATGAAGCAGCAATGCCAGATAGGGTAGGTACGAGCTATAATCCAAATACTGTATAATTTGATAAAGTAAATTGGTCAATTAATAAATAAACCACACAGGGACCAACAGACACTGATGACATCATCAGACTGCTTTCAGTAGTTTGCGCTTTGAACATTCTCTCCCTGTGCTGATTGGCTGTTTGCTCCAACTCCTCCAGCCACCTTCCTCATGGTCTCCCTCCTACTCCCTTCTTTTGGCTTTGTGTATGGCTCACTAATCCCTTCCGAACATAACTCCATACACATGATTATTATAGACTTTCAACAACCAGAATCCCTGATCCAAATGCCCACAAATTTTGTGGGAATTGTAAATCTGAACCCAGATCCAAATGTTGTAGCTAAAACCTAGCTCTGTAATTGGCTGGATTAAAATCCTAGCTCCAAACTCCCATCCAAACTTTCCAACTCCAGATTCATCTTGGGCCTTTTGTCTTTATCCATAATGCATGCAATACCATGCCATAGCAGGGGTAAATACCTAGGTAGATAGCTACAGTTGATAGAAATCGGATTTCTTCTAAATCACAGCTGGTATTCAGCTAATTCCATGAAACATGAGCATTATTGTCAATTTTCAATGTAACAAATATTTTGTTCAGTTTTAATGCCCATCACATTTTCCCAGAATATGGAATGGAGCTGCCGTAATTAGTGCTAGGAGATACAGTTTGATAGTGTTCATTTACTTCCGTTTTTTTCAGCCTCTACTTTAATTCAGTTTCTAAACTCAGATGACATCCCATCTCTGAGATACATAAAAGCTTTCCCCAGCATGTAGATGCAGCACATTAGCATTTTGTATTCGCAAGTGCCCTAGTTATACAGCAGAAGTTGCAGCATGCATGGTCATACAAATAAGTGAAATATATCCTGACACACAATATATTCACAAAGTAATGAAAATTGGTCAATCTCATTATGTTTTACAGACTTTCATTTATATCATACATTGTCAATATAACTTAAATATATATGGGGCCTGTTTTATTTAAAATATAATATGGAAATAAATATTTTTGACATATGGGATTTAGATTAAATACAGGAAACTACATTTCAGGGCCTGACCCTAAACCCAGAAAATTAAAGAGTCTGAGGTGGGGCTATCATTCTACCAATAACTATTTCTTTCTTCCTTAAGTAACAAAAATGTCTTGGAACAGTTCTTAGTCTTATGCACATTGGACTAGATTCTTGGCCCCAGCTTTGCCTGCTGCTATCAAAAAGTTTCTCTGAAAGGAGAGCCATAGATTTCCCCTCCTAACGGGAAACATTGGGTATAGCCAGCTCTATCGCATCCACATAGAGGGTACATGAGGGAGAGGGAGTGAAGCAGAACATGCTCACAGCACAGCAGTTTGCCTCACTCACGGCTTTGTGTTCTCCATTCTTTGGCAGCTTCCTAATTTGGTTTTATACCATGCTTTGCTTTCTAATCCATGTTCTCTTCCTCATTTCTAGTTCTAATTCTTACCTGTCCCCTCAGTCATTCAGATTTGGGTCTTTTTTTATTTCTGTCCCAATCTACTACACTCCTGTCTATAAGTTGAGTGTCCAGTTAGTAGCAAGCATCCATTTCTCTATATCCATCCTGTTACTGAAATTGACTTCGAATATATGACAGACCCATTCACAATTCCTTTTCTTTCTTTTACTCATATCAAGAACCCCATTACTAGGGTACAGACATCTTAAATATTCTCAGCTAAATCATCCACTCTTCATAAACTATCCTATTTTTAAGTTTTAATAGCTTGCTGACCTCCCCCCTTAATATTATTTTTTCTGTACTATGCAAAGGTTTCTTGCAGTAAAGACACAGACCAAGAGGCTTGGCTTTCCAAAGCTAGAATTTCAAATGCTTTTCAAGATCTGTCTGTGACCCACTCACTCTGGTATTTGTTCAACATATGTTGGAAGAGCAAGTTCTGTTTCTTTATTCAGCGGTTGTAACAGTCACTAGATTCCCTCTTCTCAATCCAAAACCTTTGTTGGATCATTGTCAGTAGCCATCATCAACTCCTCAGCATTTCCTTGACTGAACAGCATTCCCTTGAGAGTTTAAAACTGAGGTGTATGTTTGTGTTTCCCATGCCAAAACGTAAAGACCCTTTCCTCTGTTGTTGAATGTATTTGTACTAATCTAACAGCCACATCATTCCCTTTCTCTTTCTTTCCTTCTTTCTTTCTTTCTTTTATGGAGGTGAGTAGGAAATGAAATGTGAACTTGCAGACACCGTGATACAATGGTGATAAGTGCAGGACGAGTCTTAAAGCACATTTCTTTAAACAATTCTATATCAAACATATCCTTCCTGGCATTTTTAAGTTATGCGTTGGGGTTTTCTATGCACCATCCCAGTACTATATAAAAATTAAGCATATACGCACATGTTTACAGACAGACTGAATCAAGGGATTGATAATGAGATGTAGGTTAATGGGAGGAGAGGGGAAAATCAGTTGGTTACAGGCCAAAATTCATTAATGTTGTTCAGTTCTCTATATGAAATGAATTGACTGTATCTCAGTTGAGGACCTAATGACCAGGTGTAAAGCCACCACAATTGTCGCTAGTTGTCAACCTCAGCAGAGAGGTTAAGTGTTCAGCGGACATAAAGAATGAGTTATCCCTAGAGACAGTCACTCAAAGTCAAGGCTGAAGCATGTTAGCAGTGCAGTGTGGGGAACCTTGTATTGCCTTTGCTGATGCGATACCTGTTCTGTGAGTGAGCAGAGGTTCCAGGGCTGCCAATCTAGCATAACTCATGAATTATGAAATTTTCTGGACAATAACTAGTTCTTTGGAGTTGGATGCCAAGAAGTTTGATTTTTTTAAATGAAATTTTGCAGCCAGTCACCTTAGTAAATGTAATAGTCCTGTTCAATTTGATATTTCTTTCTCTTTTTTTAAATTAAAATAGACATTATTATCATATAAATGTCAGCTGCTGTGCATATGAAATTACTTTTTTTCTTCGAGTTTTTTTTAATATGCATATCTCTATTAGAATCATAATGGCTCTGACACTATGGACTGACGTGATACATGGGACCACAATTACTCCAAAGCAGCCATTGCAATCTGGCAAGGATAAAATACACATTTTATGAATGTTTGAGTTGAGAGTACAGTCTGTCATTCAAACTCTCATACATTTCAATGACATTTTTTTTCCCCTCTGACACTAGTGGTTTCAGTGTATCTGCTGCCTGGAAAGCACATTGTTCTGGGAGGTTTAGCACAAAAGCATTAAAATGAAACCACAAAAAAGATTTCAAGTAGCATTAAGAAACTGATTTAAACCCACAAAAGCAAGGAAATTTAGTATTAAGTCAGACAATTAAGGCTGACATGCTATCCTTAACTCACTCTAGAGACTGCCTGCCATGCATATACGATGTTATTGAAACCATTAAAAAATATAATTTGCAGCGGGGCAGCCAGATTTCAGAGCATAGTAAATTACAACTAAGGATGGGTAAACTTCAAAATGTTCAGGGGTTAATTTGGTTCAGAGATTTAACTAAACGTTCAGGTGATTGTGCAAACCTTTGTAGCCTGTTAATTGAACTGTAAATCTTATCATAACAGCTTTCCTGCAATATTTTCAGCCAGAATTCCCCAACCTGGTGACCTAAAGTTAGGCATCTAAATCAATATATAGACAACCAAATAGAAGTGACCTTATATTCAGAAGTGCTGAGCACCCATAAGTCCTGCTAAAGTCAATGGGCACTGCAGGTAATCAGCACCTTTGAAAATCAAGCTACTTACACTTAATATTTAAATGTGGATTTTGGAACCCATTTTGAGGAGCACTTCTTTTCTCAAGACTAAACATGCCCAGTTGTTTTTTCTAACCTTTCCTGGCAGGTCAGGTTTTCTGAACCTTTTATCATCTTTCTTGCTCTCCCCTGGAATCTCTCCCGTTTGGCCACATCTTTGCTAAAGTGGACAATGTCCCAGAAGTGGACACTGTACTGCAGCTGAGGCCTCACCAATGCCGAGTAGAGTGGGAAAATTACTTCCCATGACTGACATACAACACTCCCATTAATAAACCCCAGAATTATATTAACCTTTTTTAACTGCATCACATTGTTGACTCATATTCAATTTGTGATTCACTATAACTCCCAGATTGTTTTCAGCCGTACTATTGGCTAGTTTCAGTTATTCCCCATTTTGTAGTTCATTTGATTTTTCCTTCTTAAGTGAAGTACTTTGCACTTGTCTTCATTGAATTTCACCTTGTTGATTTCAAACCAATTCTCCAATTTGTCAAGGTCATCTTGAATCCCAGTGAATTAATCCTCAACCTCACTGTGAGGTATATAAGTATTATCACCATTTTACAGATGATAATATCAAGGCACAGAGCAGTTAAGCAATTTGCCCCCAGGTTACACAGGAAGTCTGTAGCAGCGCACAAATGGAATCCATATCTCATGAGTGTCAGTTCTGTACTTTACCTACATAATCATTATTTTCCCAAGACACTGTCTTTTTGTGCATGTGTCCTTAGTAATAAAAAAATAGGGAAAAGAAATACATTAAATATATGATACAGTCTATAAGCAGAACTGTCTCTAAACAATATGTCTTTCAATTTTTTCCATGAGGCATCAACATCACTCTAAGGACTTTATCATCATAACTGACACATAATCATTCCTTGCAGGTGGAAAACATTGTGCCAAGGGATAATTGGGATAGTTATTGGATATGACTCCTCACCAGTTTTAAGGCTGTATCTGTGGCATGATTGCATTCTGCTCAAAGAGAAAAATGAATGTTCTTTGCACTTATGTCAGACTGAGTGATTTATGGGCACAGTATGTACTGAATTCAGTGATGAGGGCTAACATTATCTGGTATGTTGCAATGTGATCTTAAAATATGTATGTTTTCCTCCTGTACATAAATATAAATTCTTTGGCTGTCTGGAGTCACCCTGCTATTAGTTTATGTATGTGGGTAATTTGACCCCAATTTATATGGAGGAAACTATCATTTCAAAGCACAATATTCATCCTAAGAGAAGCACATAGTGTTAAAACTCATGCTGAAATAGTGGTTTCACTAACAAACAAAAGTTATTAGCTGCTGTAGTTGAGAACTTTAGCATAACTGTTTTTTCTACACTGAGCCGACACATTTGTGAGCATTAAATTACTCACATGAATCCTCAATCCAGTGGGCAGATTAAATGACTAAACAAGTTCTGGGTTTCTCAGACTCAGGTTGCTGTTTTTTTCTAAGGGATGCAAGTGGGTCAGAATATGGGCAAGATAAAGGCCATTTGAAGTGGGAAATTCTTTAACCGAAGAGATTTCTGAGATGGAAATCTGTGCCCAGATAGAATTCCTTGCTGAAAAACTAGTTGGGAAAAGGGAGACAAAATACCCATATATCTGGAAAAGCAACCAACAAGAATGAAATGTGCTACCACTTTGCTCTCCAATATCATATTCCACCTATCAGAACTCAGGAGTCAAGGAAAGAAGAATAGAGATGCAAAGTCCCTGAATAAAACTTTTTTGCAACTGTGGGTTTTGACAATTTTTTTAAATGAGTTTTCTGACCATGAATTATATACATACTGTAAATCTGGCTTCTTATTTTTCATTGTGCCATTACCAAAAAGGAAATTAAATAGAAAAACATGTACGTAATGTGAACTTTAGGTGTGTAACACAGAGAACAGAAGAGCAAGACATTTCTGTAGTAATGCTCACACTCCATCTTTAACTCAGAATGGGCCTGATCCAAAAGCCATTGAAGTCAATCTTTCCGCTGACTTCCCATAGGCTTTGGATCAAGTCCAGTTTCATTCCTGTTGCCAGTGCTCATTGTTTAATTTTAGTAAAACAAAGTTGTTTAATTTCCTTTTTAGCAGTAGAATTTTCTAAAAACCACGTTTCAATAGTGTACACTATTGGATTAGAAGCTTTTTCATTTCATGCTAGGTCAGTAGAACTGTTATGTTTTTGCCATATTATTAGGTCCTAATTTCAGTAAAAAGGATGCCCAAAACTAACAGCCCAAAAGTTCACACCTAATGCTATGGAAACCTCATGAGAAATAACAGAGAAGCCAGACATAATTTTATTGGCAAATTAAGCCCTTAGTTATTATTCTTTTGGCGCCTTCATGGGATACAGTGTCAGTATGTACAGTACTAGAGGCATATCCTGTCATTGTTCCACACGCGGAACTCCCATTGAAGCCATCGATGGCAGGATATGACTGTAAGAGTAGTAAATATTATTCTAGTGTGAAAAATCAGACTGCATAGAAAGTATGTCACAACTCTCAGACTGGTGATGACAACCGTGAGCACAGGTGTTCTTTGGAGAAGATAACAAACATGTAATTTTGGTAAAAGACACTAAGCCCAGATCACCTCTGCTGTAATTCCACTGACATCAATGAAGTTACACCAGAGATGAATTTGACCCATTCTGTTTCTTATACTATCTTTTACCCTTCCATCTTACATCCCTATCTCTCTCTCTCTCTCTCTCTCTCTCGGGATTGAGGGAGTTTCTGAGAGTGAGGCTGTGTCTGGTACATACTAGGTTTCTGTTAGACTGTGTTTTGTGTGTGTGTGTGTTACTTGCTGTTTCTTCGCTTTATAGATGTTGTTTGTTCCCCCACCCCTTTTCCTTAGTGTGGGATGAGGGGTCCATTTCAGATGAGTTTAGTGATTTGACCCACAAGCATGGGGTTCGGCATGTGCCTGCCATCTCCTGCACTGTGGAGGATGTGTTGCTGTGTGTAGGTTTCTTGGCCTAAGAGCAGCTTGTGAATTGTTTGATACAGGAGGGACTCAGGGTCAAGGAATCTTTTGTTCAAGTTTTTCCCTTTTTTCCACCTGTTACTAAAGCAGGATTTTTTTCAATGGGTCCCCCCTTCCTTCACAACAAGATGCTAGTGTGTAATCATTCCCATTATGGGAACGTAGTTTCTGGTGTTATGAGGATTCTGTTAGGCTGTGAGACCCCAGATGTGAGGCATGTCATGTTGTTCCCGTACCAGATTTATGTGGTTCTAAATAACCCTGAACAGCCCTTGAACCTCTTTCAAGCACCATATAGATGGAGCAGTTTATATAGTATTTGCTACCTCTGAAAACATGAAATGTTTCCTGTGTGGTGACCCGGGTCATTTGAGGGGTTCCTGGTCATGCACTGCTGGCTCAGGGGTCCCTGGGAAGATAGTGTGGAGGGGGCTGGGACATCAAGGGACCAGCAGGAGACAGAGCCTGCATCTGCACTGCCAGATTCCATCTCCCACACTCTGTGGTCTACCAGTGTCCAAGACGCAGCCCACCTCCAGAGGAATGCTTTGTTGTGACCCCATCACTTGTGCCTGCACAGAAGTAAGTCCTGGAGGTTGAGGAGCACCTCCCTGCAGAGGAAGCAGAGATAGGTTCCAGATGGGGGGGTGAAGGACAGACCTACAATATGGATTTATGCAGGACAATTTCTAAAAAGGCTAAGACATTGGAGGCCTCTGAACTACTGGCAGTGGCTGAGTATGGAGCTGTGTGCCCTAAGGAGGAGGATAGCATTGCATTGGGTAATAGCTCTATGTCTGAGGCTCCCAGTGGGGTCCTGTCTTTTCCTGGTAAGGCAACTCCTTCAGCTGCCAATCCTGCATGCTGCAGTGAAGACACTGGGTCCTAGCATGGAGCTGCACTGCCTCTCACTCTTGGAAAAATAGATACGCTAGCTACTCCCACTGAATGTCCCTCCTTTATGAATAATGAGAATGTTACAGTGGCAGCTCAATGGTTCTTCTGAGCTGATGGAGTCTGAGGTAGATTAAGAGGATTATGATGATCTCTCTGAGTCATCACTGGTTCCTAATGTCCCAGACAGTCAGCTAGATAGGAAGGGTGGATACAGTGTGACAGAGATAGAGACTTTTTGGATAGCACTAAAGGGAAGCGGGGAGTTGAGATTTTCACTGAGCTGCCCTTGTCTTGAGAGAGACCTCAGTTGATTGTAGGAAACATTTCCATCTCAAAAAGTTGTTGAGGAAGGTGAGGAAGCGTACAGGGATTATTCAAGATAAAGAGGCCTCCCCATGGCTCATTTTCTTCAAAGTACTTCCACTTTCCATTGTCTCTCTCTGCTGCTTGGCTCTCTCCTTCTAGTCTCTATGGCTCTCTAAATATTAATGGATGCAGGATGTTCATAAAAGGGCACAACTCTGAATTTCTCAGACAAAAATGGACTGATGTCCTTTTGCAAGAGATGCACTCAGACCCTGATAATCAGGAGAACTGGTTGAATTAATGGGAAGGGGAAGCTTTTTTGAGCCCTGGCTGGGGTTGCTGTTCGCTTTTCCCCAGGGTACCAGGACACAGATCCTCTCTGGGAAGATTTGCAGGGCCAGCTCCTCCAGGTGAAGGCATGTATTGGCACTATTGTTTTTAATATTTGTATTGTGAATGCCCCTACCCTGGGGCAAGATCGTGACTCCCTCTGCAGACACTTGCCCAGACCATGCTTGGCTGTGAGCCTGATACTATTATTGTCCTTGGAGGGGATTTCAATTGCACTGCAGATTATGTTTTAGACAGGAACCACAAGGAGCCACACACTCAGTCAGGCAGGGAACTGTGTTGTCGCCTGCAGACTTTTGGGCTAGTAGATGTCTGAAGGGTCTCTGACCCCACTGTTAGGCCGTGCTCTTGGCTGAAAGGTGTCTCAACCAAGTCTCAGGAGCTAGACTGGATTGCTTTTATTCCATGCAGGCCAGTGTGAATATGTTTTTTCAGTCTTCCATGTCTCCCACTCACTTGTCTGATCATCATTATGTCTCTGTCAATGTGTCCCTCCCTCTTCCTGTCTGTGCTTCCCACTGGCGCTTTCATACCAAATTATTACAGGACTTGAATTTCACCCAGATGGTTGCTGTGTTTTGGGAGTGTTGGCGACAGCACAAGGCCTTATATGAATCTCTGAGACAGTGGTGGGATGTGGGAAAGATACAGATCCAACTGTTCTGTTCTGCCAACAGCATACCCAGGCTGACATGCTGTCCTTGCATCAGGCCATGAGTGCTCTGGAACGAGACATTCATGGCAACCTTCATGTGGGAAACACAGTGCAAACACAGTGCAAATTCACCAAACCTTAACTGAGAAGTACCGATTCCTGAGGTGTTTGTTGGAAGAGAAGGTGCAAGGAGCCCTGGTTCAGGCCTATTTTATTCAGCTACAAGGTTCTTTCTTGGGTTGGAAAAAAAAGTCTGTGGACCATGGGCAGATTTTTGCCTGCTGCTGCCAGATGGTCATCTGATGGCTGACCCTGCTGAGATCTGGAAAGCAGTGGTCTCTTTTAACAATACTCTGCACTTACCTGAAGCCTGTGATGGGCTGGCAATGGAGGAGTTGCACTGGGGTTAGGAAAAGGGGCTCTCTTGCAGTCCAGCCGCTCTCCACAGGCAAGGTCCCAAGTATTGATGGGCTACCATCTGAATTTTACAAGCATTTCTGGCATCTTATTGGTCCTGACTTTTTTTCTAGTGGTACTGGAGTGTATCCAGAATAAATAGCTGCCCCTTAGTTGCTGCAGGGTGGTGATGACCCTGCTGCACGAAAAAAGGGAACTTTGGGACTTATGGAACTGGAGACCTATTTCCCTTCTCTGCTCTGATTATAAGATTTTATCCAGGGCCTGAGCCAACTGGCTGAAGGACTGTCTGGATTCTTTGATACACCCTGTTCAAACATATTGTATCCCTAACAGCTGTATTTTTGATAATTTGTTAATCTGTGATGTTTTTACTGTTAGCAAACTTTGTACTCTGGATATGCAGCTTGTTTCAATGGGCCAGGAGAAGGCCTTTGAAAGAGTTAACCATAGTTATCTTTTAAAGACATTAGAAGCTTTGAGATTGGGCCTGTGTTCTCTTCACATATTTCTTTATTGTATCATAATGTTTTTAGTGTTCTAAAGATTAATGGGGGTCTTAGACACTGCTTCCCAGTCCTCAGTGACATTCGGCAGGGGTGTCATCTGTCTGGAATGCTGCACGATCTTAGTTTGGAGCCATTCCTGAACCACCTGAGAAGCCGTCTGACTGCCCTTTCTGTGCCAGGAGTGCCGAATGCTTTCCTGTTTCATCTGTCAGCTTATGCAGATGATATCTCAGTCTTTATCACATTTGACAGTTACGTGCAGGCACTTTGTGCTTGTTTACAAGTGTATGAACAGGCATCTTCTGCTTGCATTAACTGAGCTAAGATCAATTTGATCTTACTGGATCCTGGGCAGTGTAGCCATCCCCCTTTATTGCTCAAACAATTGCAATGGGGCACCTCTTGGATTAAGGTGTTGGGGGTCTTTTTTGGATCTGAACAATATATGCTAATAAAACTGGGAGTGACCTGAGGAGAAGATGCAAGGCCACCTGCAGAAATGGGGATGGCTCCTTCCTGGATTCTCTTTTGGGGGACGGATTTTGATTGCCAACAACCTTGTAGTCTCAATGTTGTGGCTCCAGCTAGTGTAGCTGGACCACACACACACACACAGTCCTTTTAGAGTGGATTCAGAGGCATGGTAACCATTTTGGGGCTGGGGGGGAGAGGGGAAATAGTTACCACTAGTTGTGCCCTGTTTTGCTGTTCCTTCCATTAGATAAAGGGGGTCAGAGGCTCATTGATTTAGTCAGCAGGGTGGAAGCCTTTTGCCTCCAGTCTGTTCAGTGGTTGCTGTACTCCTGTACTCTGACTCTCTACTGGCCTGGAAATCCTTTGCCTTCTCTCTCCTCCGTTGTGCTGAGGGGATGGGCTTTGACTCTCATCTATTTTTGTTGGCACCTGGTTGATTACAGAATCTAGATTTGCCTCCATTCTATAATGGCCTTTTTTGATGCCTGGCAACTTCTCCAAAGACTTCTCCAGAAGAGCCGCTGTTTTTTAACCCTCTTTTTCCCAATAAAGCTCTCTCTTCCAGGAGTCTGTTTTCTGCCTTTATTCAGGCTGGGTTAACCAAGCTGTACCACCTGATTGTTCCTAGCTGGTCAAGCTGGAAGTCAGCGATAGCTCTTGCTGTTTAGAATCCAGCCTGTGTGTTTTTTTGGATAAGATCCTCTCTGAATTCCAGGCGGTGCTCCCTCAGTGGACTGCTCAGTCTTTCCAGAACGTTTTTGCAGGGATAGTTCTTCCAGGCGGGAATCCTGTGTTCCCCTCAATAGCTGTCTCCCCTTCTTTTGATGAGATCTTTGTGCAACCAGGCAGATTGTTGTCCTGGAAGGATTTGGTGAATATGTTCCTTTTGTAATCAGGACCAAGAAACAGCTCTATTGTATGTGCCAAGGTGCAGCATTATGCCATCTTCTCTAATCTCCATGATACAGCCCGGAGGGTGCCTCTGTACTTGGGTGAATCTATAGCCCAGGCTTGGGGGACGTTGTACAAAGCTCCTCTTCCTAAGCGCTCTGGGGACTTGCAGCAGCGAGTCCTACATAGTATCATGTCAACCAATTATTTTGTGTGCCATATTGCCCTTGAGATGTCTGCGCAGTCCCCTTTCTGTTTGGCTTCAGACATAGTGTTTCATTTTTTTCTTACATTGCGCCCAACTGATTCCTCTCTCTGGTTTTTTTGCAGCAGTTTTTCCAAGGTTTGGGACTGGTAGTTCTCCAAGTGAGATATGGTACTCACATTTGGCTGGTTTCCTGTTTGGCTAACTTTTTGCTGGGTCAGGCAAAACTAGCCATTTTGAAATCTAACCAGAACAGAATGGCCAGGGTAGAGCGGTGTGATGTGCTAGGGCTGTTCAGAGCACTGATTGTGGCCCGGCTGTGGACTGATTACATCTTGTATAAATTGACTTGTACCTGGATGCTTCTTAGTTGATTTGATGTGTTAATATTTTGAGTGAACTTGGTGATGATGATGTTTTAATGATCTATGTACAATGTTTGCTTAAGATGTGTTTTGCTTTATTTTATTCATATCTTTTGTGTATATATATTGTAATATTATAACATTTTAAATAGTTTAAATGTAATTTTATGAAAATAAAGGCTTTCTCATGTCATTTCTCTCTCTCTCTCTCTCTCTCTCCTCTTCTCCTACCCACTGTCAGAAAAAAATGGCAAAAAGAAAATCTAGTTTCTTTGTAGTTAAGGATGAAGTTAACCTAATGATATAATGCTAGTTTTGGACACACACTGACTTTACCAAACTCAATGCAAAGCTAAACCTATCCACCTGAAATTTTATAGGGGTGATGTTATGTCTATTCCATCAGGATAGATTTTTTTTTCCTGAAAGTTTGAGGCAAATCAGACAAGGCATTTGGAAGGTATGACAGTTTTTTTGTGATGTGATCTCAGTTCTCAAATACTTTCTTAACTTTCTTTGACTTATCATAACCCCAAAATCACATAGGTTTAATTTGTTCGTCTTGATGACAAAGGCTGGTGCCTTTGTCTAGTTCCCAGGAGATTTGTTGTAGGTCTCATTTAGTTGTAGGTCTCATAGTTTACTCTGGGTTCTTGACTCCTCATAGCCTCAGTATGGGCAAAGCACAATCAGTCCAGAGGAAACATACTGTTTTGGAGGAAAATGACAGCATGCTCTGGCAGACCAGCATTCTGTTTCTAATACGGTGGAGGTGCTACATACATTGCTTACTGCCACATCCAGGGTAGGCCCAAAGTCTAAATGTTGTTTTTAGGAACCCCTCATTTTACACTCATAATTTTCCCAAATACTTGGTCATTAGGCTGATATTTTCAGTTTTTCAGTTATTGGACTCTGCCTGAGCTGATGTTTTTGTTTTGTGAGGAAATTTTGTGGAAAAGGCCTTCAGCAGTTTTATGAGTTATGGGACACGAGAAAAAATACTTTTTTTCATTATAAAAATTTCTAACACAGCTACAGCAAAAAATGAGATTTTTTGAGATGTGAAACTTAGCATGGACATAGTTGTCATTGAGGACAATTGCCTATGCTTGTTGTGGGATAAGAAAATATTAAATGATAAGCAACTGAAAAATCATTCTTGTGCATAGTCAGTGGATAATTGCCATGAGGGGTTAAGGACCACAATGGCTGCTCTTGTTATGCCCTATGTCACTGACTAAAATAACCCTGTTTAAAAACATGTGATGGATCTGTAAAGCAGGGACTACAACTCCCATGAGCCCCCCCACCCCTGCACTTCACTTTCCCCCTGCAAGTAAGGGAACAGGTCATGAATGAAGAAGTGTCTGGGCTCTGCTTGGAAGTAGGACTTACATGGTATCAGGAAGCTGTAGAGGCTCGGGAAAAAAGATGCAGAGCCTCACGTGGAACAGGCTGTGAGGGCTGGATATTACAGCTGGGTGCAGGTCTATATGGAGTTTGTGAGATCAGCTGTGGAGGTAGCTGATGCAGAGGGATCCAATGAGAAACACTAACTGAGTCTGGCCTGGACCCCTGCAAGCACCTATTTTATGGAATAGAGACTGGACTGGAGAGGGCACCCCAGGCCCTAGGCCTGAACAGCCCTGACTATCAATTGGACTGCCCAGGGACCCAAACAGGAACTGCTATTGCTCACTCTGAACTGTCATTTTTTAAGCCTCTGTACCTAGGGCATCTGCAACCTTTCCGTTTCCTGCGAGCCCTAGTAAAATACCCTTTCCCTTAGTCATGTGTCTGAGTGGCTATTGGGATCCACCAGGGCTAGCGCCTACAAGATCTAGCTGCTAACGCACCTACAGTGCTTATTTCTGAGTTGCAGTACCCCTAGTATGCTACGAGCACCCTAGCGGTTAGGTATATTGGTCAGTCACAATAAATTACAAACAGTTATGCAACAAGACTGTGGGCTACTATATGGTTTTTTTATTGCCAATGTGGATGGGAAATATGATTCTATAACTATGTTAGCAAGGAGTGTTTTTTAGCCTGGAGGCAGTGTGTCCTAGTGAATAAACACTGCACTGGCACTCAGGAGAAGGAGTTGTTTCCATATCTGCTGAGTGACCTTGGGCAAGACACTTCACTTCTCTGTGCCACAGTTTCCCTACCTGTAAAATGGATCCTTTGTAAAGCACTTTGAGATCTACTGATGAAAAGCACTATATAACAACTAGGTATTATTATTATTAGCCTAGACTGACACAGGGTTAATGACTAGTCTATGCTGGGCCTTTTTTGCTGAAAAATGTCCTGATGTTAACACTGACATGGTGGGTGTATTAGTGCAGACAAGCAGCAAAGTATTAAAGCCACTCTTTCACAAATGGCCACTGATTTTGAATGCCTCTATTTTGGGAAGCCCGATTTAGATGCCTGAGACAGGATTTCAGAAGTGCTGAGTACTCATAACTCGAACTGAAATCAATGGGAGGTGTGGCTGCTCAGCACTTCTGAAAAATCGGGCCCAAGGTATCTCCAGTTGGGCTTCCAAAAACCAGTGATCTTTTGTCATGTAAAATATATATAAATGTAAACCAAGTGATTTATGTGAGAATTTTGGGAGCACAAGGAATGTAGAACTGGGCCCAGTCTGCTTTCATAGAAATAACTTCAGAGAGTAAATATACATATTTTTCAATAAATATTAGGTTTTATAAAACCTTCAAAAAGAAAACTAAAACTGGGCCTTTAACAACTGTAATTGACAATGTCCCTTGATGCAGGGCTTTATTTTATCAGGGGGCATGGCACAATTTTACTCAGGGATGAGGGTAGCAGGGGTGTTGCCTTTCTAGAGAAATCTGACTGGACTGAACTTTTGAGGTCTATGGAATCTTTCTTGTTTGTAATGCTTTACAAGCTCTGACAGGACAGTATTGCTTCCAGAAGTACAACTCCTTAATGAGTTTCCCAGAATCCTTAAAATATTATATGTAGGCAACAGCATTCTAAGGGTCACCTGTATCCTGCTAGGATGACCTGGAAAATATATTATTTGCTCACTCGCTCTCTCTTTTTCCTGGATATATGTTCAAGACCAAAACCAAAACTGTTCTGACATTAAGGGCACTCTGCTCTAAAAAGGCCACATTTTGGGAAGCAGGAATAGTGGATTTTTTAAATCTTTAATGAGTTCTCACTTAATAAAACCAAACACCTTAAAATTTGTTGTCTCTTATGTTTATCATAAAGCATATCACGGCATCCATTTAGTGTTTTTCTTACACCATTTGTACATAGCATTTCAGGGAGGGCACAGAAAGGGGGTCAGAGTTTGATAGTCTAGAAAGTCCTCATAAAACCTGATCCTGCAACATTTTCTCAAGCAAATAATACAAGTTAGTAGCACTAATTTACATAGTGTTTCCATTAGAGCAATAAATCTACTCATGTGAGTAAAGATCCTGTGATAAAAGTTTTAAACTGTAGTTCCCAGATGCTAGCTATGCAAAATCAAGTGGCTGCAGACTGCGCAAATGTATTTATTTGTTCTGTTTGTTGAACTACAAAGTACCTATCATGGTTGCCACGATGTGCTTTCCAATAATATTAAACCAAACCAAATGAGTGCTCAAATGTTGACTTAGTAATCCAGCTCCCTCCCCTCAAGGAAAACTTGCCTGCCATAAAATTCCAATCAGTCACACACACACAATTATGAAAATATGAGCCTAAAAACTTCATTCAAAAGCCTGATTAGACTAAAAATAGATCGACGAGTAATTTCGCCATCATTTCTATTTTAAGTCCTGTTTTTGACATACATTGAAACGATAGTGAGTGCTTTGAAATTTTTTGTTGAGTGCAGGATTTTATGGCGGGTTTTAAGGTTTTAATAGCTTGAAATATTCCATATTAATGTTTTAAATACTAATAAAAGTGATGAAAACGCATGAAAAATCATCATTGTTTGCATAGGATTTCATTTAAAATATGATCTCTCTCTAGCTCAGTTATGATTTGCAGTGGTGTTCCCTTACAAAATGGTAAAAGGCTAAAAAGAGCTTAATAAAAAACACATGCTTTTTTCTATTCCACCACCATACTTGGATGTATCCCCTTGTGGCAAAGTAAACCAGGCTAACCCACTGCTAGACAGCCGTATTGTGAACTGGATCTGTATAAAAACATTCCCCAGAAATTTCTAATGGATCTTTCTGAGAATATGTCTCAGAGGGTGTCTTTTTTTTTTTTTTTAAATAATTCTTGCCATTAATGTTAAAAGGGGATGTGTCGGGGAAGGCCATCTATATTGTTCCAAGCTAATGAAGGGCTTAGCAACTGTAAGCAAAAGATTGTATATGTTGAACTTGTATATCTCTTGCCATCTAAGGATAGATAATAACTATTTCCCCCATTTCACAGATGGGGAAATGGAGGCATTAGATCAAAGTCATACAGTAGATCAGTGGCAGAGCTGAGACTAAAACCTAGGGCTTCCCAGTTGCCAATACACGCTCCCTCTCTGAAGCATGGTTCCACTCAGAAGCCTTTATTTAGACTCACTATCTGACCAGCCTTGGAACCTAGTAGGCATGTACAATAGCTGCACTTATTTATGTATTGGGGGTGGGGAAACTGAGCAGGGACCTTTGTAAAAGGAGAAGGGAGCGCTCTCCAGCAATGCCCCTCTCCTCCCGACCTACTCTGTTCAAAGATCAATGGATAATGACAGGCTCTACAGGGAGCTGCATCTGAATTGCCTCACTAGAGATAGACTCAGAGCAATGGAGGGCCTTGAGCATAATGCAAATAAAAAGATGCATGTTCCAAGAGAGGGGCTTGGAGCATGCATCTCCCCTTGCCCTGGAAGATGAAAAATAGTCAAGGTAGACAATAATAGTTTTGGTCTGAGGGCAGAAAGTTTTCTGGGCTAAGATGGTTTTCAGGAGAAGAATCAAGGTAGCAAGAGTGAAAATTAAATCTACACTGTGGTTTAGAACACACCACAAGGATCAGCTACACTGGAATTACACAGTGTAATTTTTTTTTTCCCCCACACAGGTGATATGATATGTGCAACCTTTATGTCAGGAAGGTGCTCATTTTTTCTGAGTTTCTATCTCAGACCATAAGAGGTTAAAATGGGCAGAAGCAGTTCTCCTCTGTCCATATTATGCTTCATTTCTAGTAACAGTAAAATGAAGGAATTACTTCTAAGGCCAGAAATGTCATTATTTTTGCACTCATCCTGACCCCAGCATCTAAAAATACAAACTACTGGAATTTTACAGCAGGTGACATTTTAAAAAAGGGCCCAGGGAAGTCTCATAGTTAAGGCTAAATGTACTTAGGTGGTGGGCATACAGAAATAGAGAGGTATCTCTGCTACTGACCTAGGTTTAGCAAGATTGGTGACATAATTCATTTCAATGACTTCTTGTCTGTGGAGTTTACCTCTGGGTATAGACAGAAACATTCCTCTTTTCACATAATGGATCACAGAGTCAAGCTGGCTACCTCCCATCTAAGAGTGGGGTTAATTTTAGTCTGATCCTCATGTTGAACACACAAGGAATTTATATTACTTATCAACCTTTGCCAAAAACATAGGATATCGTCTCTGAGACTTAAAGGAAGTCTGCTATTTGAAAAGATTCAACTGCCTGTCATTAATTGATGCAATTCTCCTTTTATGTCCTGGGTAGTATGATAAAGCTATACAGGAAGGTGGTTAAAATTTCTAAAATGCTGTCTCACAAATTTTGAATACCAATTCTGTAAACGTTGTACTTTTCCTTTTGTAAATCACTCTCCTTTTGCTTGACAGAGACTGAGGGCATAATTCTTCACTCACAGAGATATTACTCTAATGTAAATGAATTGTCTCCTGCTTAAGGGTCCAATCCTGTAAAGTGCTGAGGGCCCTCAGTGGGTGCTCAGCACCTTGAGGATTGGACCCTGGTGCGGATGTCAATCAGATCCTGACTTTTGAATTATATACCTCACTCAGGATTTTATTATTATATTATTTTCTATTGCTGAAGAGTCATTGTTTGAGGGCATAAGTGCTAAATGCTGTCACCCAAGCAGAAAGGCAATAAGACTTTGAGTCATCGCTACTAAAGATGGGCAAATAGAGTCAGAAAAATTAAGAATCACCCTATACCTCCTCTGAACCCTAACCCATTTCCTTTCTAACAGTTAATATTCTAGTGTACGGTATGGAAGGGTGTTAGCAGTCTACCATACATGTTGTGCCCCTTCTTACAAATTTCCCAGGCAAGCTCCCCTCTTCTATGTCCTCAAAGCAGTGATTCAAGAGATTTGGCTGGGAGGTCTGGAGTGGCTCTCTGGGAAGAAGTGTGTTTGATACGGTCTCAAAAATCAGGATCTGATAGAAAGCAGCACTAGTTTTTTGTCACTAGGCTTCTTGCTTTATGTTGGGGCGGTGGGGGTTCTGGATGTGTTATTAACTTTTTCAGAAGTTTAAACATTCTGAAATCAAAATAAAACACTCTGAAGTCCAGATCCTCAGTCGTTGTAATTTCATATAGCTCCATGAAAATTATGCTGAGTTACACCATTTGTTACCATAACTCTACCTGCCCTTTCTTGTGTATGAATCATGAAACAGATTTCAGTTACAGGATTCTATGTTGCTTCTCACATAATACAATATAACACTGTATAGTATGGTGACAGGTTTCAGAGTGGCAGCCGTGTTAGTCTGCATCAGCAAAAAGAACAAGGAGTACTTCTGGCACCTTAGAGACTAAATTTTATTTGAGCATAAGCTTTCGTGGGCTAAAGCAGTGGTTCTCAAAGCCAGTCCGCCGCATGTTCAGGGAAAGCCCCTGACGGGCCGGGGCGATTTGTTTACCTGCCGTGTCCACAGGTTTCGGCCGATCGCAGCTCCCACTGGCCGCTGCTCCAGGCCAATGGGGGCTGAAGGAAGGGCGGCCAGCACATCCCTCGGCCTGTGCCACTTCCCGCAGCCCCCATTGTTCCTGGAGCGGCGAACTGCAGCCAGTGGGAGCCACGATCGGCCGAACCTGAGGACGCTGCAGGTAAACAAACCGGCCCGGCCCGCCAGGGGCTTTCCTGAACAAGCAGCGGACCGGCTCTGAGAACCACTGGGCTAAAGTTTTGAGAACCACTGGGCTTTAGCCCACAAAAGCTTATGCTCAAATAAATTTCTTAGTCTCTAAGGTGCCACAAGTACTCCTCGTTCTTTTTACTGTATAGTATTTTTGTTCACAGGATACACAGAGAGAAGTTGGATATAAACATTCTCAATGGAAGGTTGCAAAATAGCACAACTTTATCTCTTAAAATCCAGAACCCTAACACACAAGAGCAAACAACATAGAGACAGAGACGAAGCATGCTGCTCGCCCCCAAGCAAAGAGGCACAACTCAATCCATCTTGACTGAGGCTGGCTCTTTTCAGGCCCACTCCGATGGCACACTTCCCTACAGAGCCCCCTACACTGCAAGCAGGACCAGGAAACCCCTTGCAAATTGAAGTGATACTTTTGCAACTTTAGCACCGTTTTCCAAACACCACAGTTTTCAATACTTCTTCGATGCATGTGTAGCATCTTGTAATATTCTTATATTTTTTCCTTCCTACACCAATTTTATTATCATAATGGCTCAATGTATATTATGGATGCTGCTTGATTAGACTGTAATTGGCAAATGAATAACTTTTGAGGATTTCATTCATCCACTAGAGATGGGCCCAAACTGAAGTATGGGATCTCATACAAACTCCAGACTTTAGATGCATTCATAAGGTGAAGTGTGATGTGAAATGAACAAACAGCCTCCATCTTTATGATAAGATGAGACAAAACACATGGTTCCAAATACCCTGAAAATTGGAGGTTTTCTAAATCTGGATTTGAGTTTTGTAACTGGAGCCTATTTGTATGTAAAGAGGACCCTTTGTCCTTCATAGGACACTTCTTCCTCTCCTGATTATTCTTACTCCAATGTCATAGTCTGGTGAATATAACAGGATTGACTGCATCATGATTGTTGTTATAAAAGAAAATGCAGATTGTCCATGCCTTGCTATAAACACTCACAGGAAGGAAAGGTGAGGGAGAGAGGACGAAGCTTCCACTTATTCTTCCCTCTCCCCACACTCAAACAATCTCTCTCTCTTTCTTATGTGAATTGGCCATGTGTCTGAGAGCAGAATTAGGACAAAAACTTTACTATGCCAGAATTTTTATGAAAGGCAGCAGTAAAGTATTTTATGTCTACATAGAATGTTCCCAAAATTGGATAAAGGACTGAGAAGGTTATTGCTAAAACTCAGTGCCTTGCATGGTGTCAAGTATCAGGGGGTAGCCATGTTAGTCTGTATCTACAACAACAACAACAACAACAACAACACGAAAGCTTATGCCCAAATAAATCTGTTAGTCTTTAAGGTGCCACCAGACTCCTTGTTGTTATTGCTAAAACTATGATTTTTCCATAAATTGTTTCTTCCCTTCCCTAGTATCTCTCCATCCACCACTATCACCTTTGTCCTTCTCCTTAGGGTCAGATTCAAAATCTGAGAAACTAATAGGCCAGCAGAGGCTAAGCTCCCCTGGCACAGCTGCCACCAACCTGCTGCCAGATGCCTGGGCCATGGTGGCCCCGCCTGCGCTCTGCCCCTTCCCTGAGAGGCCCCACCACCCACTGCTGCCTGGTGAGTTCCTCCTCGCTCCTCTCCTCCACTCCACCTCCCCTCCCTCCGGAGGTCCCCATCGCTCGCCACATCCCTCCTGTCCTCCAGCCCCTCCCCACAAGATCCCCCTCCAACCCGCCATGTCCCTCCTGTCCTCTACCCCTCTCCCCGTGAGACACGCCCCCCCCCGCCCACCACTCACCGCATCCCTCCTCAGACCCTGCTTCCGTGGGAGAGGGTGTGGAGAAGAGGAGGGGCACGGCAAGTGGTGGAGGCCTCATGGGGGGGGGAGAGAGGAGGGACATAACAAGCAGCAGCAGGGGGTTGAACAGGGAAGGGACTGAAGGGCGGGACCTGGGGTGGTGTGTGGGTGGAGCTGCGGATGGAAGAGGCAAGACAGGGAGCTAGCCTCCCCCAGGGGAAGCTTCACCCACTGCCCATGGAGAAACTTCAACTCACATTGAAGTTAGCTGGCCTCTTTGGGTCAGATCCTCAGCTGGTGAAAATAGAACCATAGCTGACTTCAGTGGAGCTCTGCAGGTTTCCATCAGCTGAGAATCTGGCCCTTTAACTTGAATGGAAATTCAGGAAACTCTGCACCTATCTGGCTCAGACCCTTAGACCTTGATCCTGCAAAGACGTTTGCTAAATACGTGCTTACCTTTGGGACACAGTGGGGCTACTCACATGCTTAAAATTAAGCCCATGCCTCTGTCTTTGGAGGATTGGGGCCTTAATTCCCTTTTCTCTTCCTATTTCCCATTACGTTTTCTCATTGGTGTTGAAACTCTTTCTCTCTCTTTGGCAATAAAAATAGGTACTTACACTAGAGAGGAATAGAAATAGGTGCCAGTTGCCACTTCTGATTTTCCAAAGCTGATAATCTAAGTAAAAATTCAAGGATTCACAATATTGCTGCACTATCATTTTCCACAGAGCTAGAGGAAACCCTCAAACTCAATTTGTCTTATGGTTTGTCTAGGCTATCGTACCACACGTGTCATATTTTGGTTTTAACAATGAAAAAAGTCCACATTCTTTCTAGTTCAGCAGAGACGACATGACAAAAGATAGTTATCATGAGCTAATTACAACCCTTTGAAAATTATCTTTATGCCTGGAAATATGCATTTTTTTCTTTGCTGCTGATGAAAAAGTTGGCAGTTCAAATAAAAAATACTATTTAAGGTAATAGTACAGTTACATAACCTGTTCACAAAAATCACAGGATAACTTTTGGAGCTTTGCATTGCTTAAAGGATTATGCCACTTGTTAAGAAGATCTATGTGGATGATAATCTATAAAAAGTTTTTATAAAAAATAGTTTTTCCAGGTTGTAACCTTTGGGAAATGTAGCAATACTAAGGGTGCAGAAACTGGCAGACAAACCATCAGTCTTTCTCCTATTTATGACCATTTTTCTATTATGGCCGATCCTACCCACAGAACTGAGGTCTCCCTACCTTTGAGACCATGGGAAATGTGGACATACTCAATGACAGACTGTGGCCCTTAGTCTAGCTACATTTTCAGAAGTAGCCATTAAGTTGGGATGCTTCAATTTTTGGCTGCCCGGCTTCAGATATCTTGAGCCTGATTTTTGGAGTTGCTGATTGCCCACAGGTTCAACTGAAATTAGTGGTAGTTGTGGGTGCTCAGAAGCTCTTAAAATGAAGTCCAAGCTGTCTCAAATCCAGGCACATGCACACTGAGACAACCAAAATCCATGACAGCTTTTGAATATTTTGGCTAAAACTGTACAGCTGTCCAGTCTCTCCTGTCTTTTGTAAACCTATGTGTATGACATTTGACAGGGTCATGTATGCAGCAGATATATATAATATGACAATTTATAGTTGATTGAGGACCCATTGTGCTAGGGGCTGTACAAACACATGATGAGGAAATCCCACTCCCATACAGTTTATAATCTAAGTAAAGAGGGAATGAGAGGGAAAAGGAAAACACAAAGATGTGAAGGGCCTGCCCATAGTGACACAGAAGGTCAATGGCAGAACTAGGATTAGTAAGTAGGTCTCTTGACTCAGAGACCAGCAACTCATCTTCTAGACCACACTGCCTTACCTAGGGTCAATTCTATTACCGTGTCTACACTAAATGAAAGGTTATTGAAAAAGACATTGTCTTTAATACCTAGATTATACATGTACAACCCCTGGCAACTGCACACAACAGCTGCTACAAGCATTTCCCAAGTGTTTGTTTTAATGGGTTGTAGTGGCTAGTACAAGATCTGTAGCTCAGGTCTAGCTCAACTATCAGTTTATAAAGTTTTCTCCTCAGTATGGACATGAAGCTCTAAGGGTTGTAGCTCCATTGTAGCGTTGTAGCTTATTCAGTCAGTCCTCCTATCTCCCACAATGAAGTGCTCTTGTTCTCAGCAACAGTGCTAGCCGTCATGAGAGAGATGTTTCAGGAAGCAGGATCAACAGTTGTAAGTCATGCTGTTGTGTGCACGCACCTAAATGCATGTGTTGCTCTGCGGGCATGTTAAACTGTTGCAAGGCTCAGAGATGTAACAAGCCATTTAACGCAATTGCTGTCCCTGCAATTTGATACAGAGTACAATATGGACGTGAACTGAATCCACAGAGATGAAAAGTTAGGTGCTCAGCCATTGTGAGGATTTTGTAAGATAGCTGCTATATGGGAATCATAGATAAAGATACCAGCTGATTTTTGATGACTGGTCTATTTGTCTAGTGGATATTGAGGCATCTGAGAGTGACTGGAAAATGAAGGAATGGAGCAGTCAGGGGGGATCTCTCTTAGTAATCCCTGCCAATGTGAGACAAAGATTCAAAATGAGAGTCACAGGACAAAAAATGCATAATTTTGGATTAATTTCTTAAAGTAATATTTTCTGTAATCTTAAATTCCTGATTCAGCATTTCTGATGCAAATCATATACTATGTACATTGAGAAATTCCCACTTCTTCTGTTGGAGGTGCTAGATTTACATCTATATTGAAGGACTATAAGAAATCCTCCACCAGCCAATCCAGAGAGCTATATTAGCCCAGATTTCACCAGATGCCACTCCCCCAAAATTGGTGCAGTGATGGTAGATAAGTGTATGGTAAATGTAAGGTGTTTTCATATGGGGAAAACCAAACGCCATGTGAATGGTGCATGAAAACTCTTATTTTTCCAGGTCAGTAGAACAAAAGAAGAGATCTCTCACAGGATCTGATATAATACCTCTAGATCCAGGGCCGGCTCCAGCATTTCTGCCGCCCCAAGCAAAAAAAAAAAAAAAAACAAAGCAGCAGTTCAGCAGCAGCTCCTTCGCGCCTAGAGCAGGTGCCGCCCCTCTCCCTTGGCCGCCCCAAGCACCTGCTTGTTAAGCTGGTGCCTGGAGCCGGCCCTGTCTAGATCCATCCTGCCAACCAAAAAATAAATTACAAAATTGTAAAGAAGGGTCATGGTTTATTCACTATACCACAGAGCAATTTGGGGATCATTGTAAATCTCTTCAAATTCTTCCTCCAGTTTTGATGGAGAACATTTAGTTCTATAATAATAGTACTTGGGTAACCTGTACTTGACCTATCTTTGGACAGTTATGATTTTCCATACAAGATGTTTTGGCATGATAACACAGTGATTCAGATGCTCTGTCTTAAGGCAGCTAATGTACAAGTGGCTGGTTCTGGAATTTTTTTTCTTCCACTGCTGACTATGAATATAAACTGCATGTTGAAGGCCTTTCATGCCAGTTACATTTTCAAAGTACTCCACATAGTTAACTCATTTCCATTAGAATTCTTCTGGTTTTGATTTTGAGAACATAGCATTGTACCCATGGGAGCTGAGCTTTTCAGGTGTTAAAGAGGATTTGTTACAAAGAAAGTGATTATAATAGGATTTAATGTAATTGAAAGTCAAGGTACAGTAGCCAGGCACTGTATCAGAGTGTATTAAAACTTGTATTGAGGATGGAGGAGGTATCATGAAGTAAACAGCCAAAATGGAGCCCAAAAAATAACTACACCTCTACCTCAATATAACACTGTCCCCGGGAGCCAAAAAATCTTACTGCATTATAGGTGAAACCACGTTATTTTGAACTTGCTTTGATCCGCCGGAGTGCGCAGCCCCGCCCTCCCCTTCCCCCCCCCCGCCCCGGAGCGCTGCTTTACCGCGTTATATCAGAATTCGTGTTATTTTGGGGCGCGTTATATTGGGGTAGAGGTGTATCTAGTAGGTTCTTCAAATTTGCAGCCGCCATGAATAAAACAATGATGAAGGGTAGTTCAGACCCTGCACAGTTGTTCACTTTTAGTTGGATTGCCACTCCAATGCATTTTCCTCTGCAGTAATCAGGACAAGCAGCAGAGCTGAGTGATCAGAAGTGTGTAGCAGAATGTCAGAAGCCACAGGAACAAAGGGTCCAGTTCCCACCCAGAGGATCTCAGCCCATCCACATTTCCCACATGCTTCTATGCTGCAGCATTGCTCTTGTTCCTATAAGGCTACTTTTAGCTGTGCCCCTGCCCCCATGCCATCCAAGGTAAATAAATGTCACAGAGGTGGATTTATTGCTGCACAGGGCATGCTTTTTGCATCATAACATATGTTGCCTTAAGACGGGCATATGCCACTTAGACAGACCATTCCCCAGGATCTTTGAACTCCTGTACAGCAGATGTGGATGGTAAAATTAGGTATCTTCACAGAACCACTTTCACACCATGTAGTGAAGGGATCTGCTGTATGCCCATTAGTCATCCTGATAAGACAAGGCCAGATTCTCAGTTGTGTAAATCAGTAAATTGATTTCAATGGTGCTATCGTTGATTTCAGTGATGGCTCTGTAGATACCCTCTGCTATATGGTGAGAGAGTAGAAAGGACTTTAAGGGGGTCATGCTGAAAGGAAAGGTGGTTATGTTGCCCTGATAAAATGAAAAGAAATCATTCAACATCTCTGCAATATCCTTATCCTCCTCAATTGCTCTCTTTCTTTCCTTGATAGTCCAACAGCCCGACCTATTTTCTAACAGGCTTCCCATTTCTTATATACTAAAATAATTCCTTGTTAATTGTTTTTATATCTATGACTAATTGCTCTTCCTCAGACTTTCCATTTTACTGCTTACCTGTCCTAGTTTATTCTGCTTTCTATTGGTTTCATCTGTGCTGGGTCGTCATTATCTGCAGGATACTTGTTTGGCTCAAATAGCATCTTGAACTTTGCTATTTAATCATAGTAGGATTTATTCTTGCCTCCCAGCTTCCTTTTCTGCTGCCTTCTGTGTCTCTGATACAATATCCTTAAATAACCTCTCTGCTGACTCCTGTGGGTAGTTGAAGTCACTGTTATTATTTTATTTTAATTATATTTAGTTGCCTCTTTCATGTCCCTCACCATTGTGCCTTCAGTACCCTTCTCCTGATCAGAAGGCCAATAATGTAGCCCTGCTACTAGCATAGTGTACTCTGACGTCTTGAGTCAAGTTGGTTGACTTTTTTTCTCTGAACATGAACATTAATTTTTGACAATATTTTCCACCAAAAACTGAATATTTTTGGTGAATGTTTTTATCCCAAACAAAACATGTTTTCTGAGAACAGATTATTTTTCTTTTTTTTTAATGAACATTTTTGACAAAAACAAAAACCCACACATTTTTAAAAACTCCCCATGAAAAATAACCTGCAATGTTTGCCATCTCCAGTCTTGAGATTTGTATCTATACAGAAGTTTTTTGTTTGTTATGTTGTTGTCAGTCCTGTGTGATAGGCCTCTGCTGATCTAATAGCTAATGACAGTGGGGGGTTTACCATGTAAGCACTTTCACTGGTTGCCAATAATATGCTGTTATTTATTGATTTGTTTATGGTATGGGGTGTGGGAGATGGAAAAGACTTTGGAGGTGCATTTCACTGTATGCACTGTTGATGGAACATGTTCCTGATCTTTAATCAACCAGAAGATGGATAATTGGAGTTGTACTATATACACACACCCATAGGGATCATTTTACCTCTCCTTCCCATCACTAAAATGTACACACCTCTATGGTGGTACATGGCAGCCATATAACAGCACCAGCAACAATGCTTCACCCATGCTAATTGATTCCTCCCCACCATCTTTGTCCTGCTGGGAATGTCTTCTTGCCCATGGTGTTTATAACATGGGTGAGGGGGGAAAGGAGGTATGATTACTAAGGATAGCAACCTACTGACATGCGGATAACTCCTGTTTAACTGAAGGCCCCTCCAGTGGTAAGTGATGTAGTTAATATCTTCCTGCTATGTTAGTTGTTATTTTAAAGGGCTATTTATTAGCTGTTCATCTTGCTTTAAAGCTTTAAAGTTCAAATGGGTTGGGAGCTGAATTGGTACATTCAGCCAGAGGGAGGCTATCGTTATCGCACCATCCACCCTTCTTGTCATGCAGGGACTGGGTACTTGCTTGACTTCCCCTGAACTTTCTTTTGAAACATCACTCGAGCTCAGTTTCCCAAATTTCCAGTGGACACATACTTCATGCATTCTTTAGATGTAGGGGAGGGAAAGCTGCTTACACTATTATTTCCTTTAATTATTTCTGGCATTTCACCTCTGGTATTGTGTCAAGCCTTTTTTTTCTCTCTTTCCCAGGGAGAAAAAAGAACAGTTGAGGAAGTTCATTATAAAGAAAAGTGAAATGTCACCAATAATTAGTTAAAAACACCAACCCAAGGAACCAGTTCGAGGACAAAAAAACCCCAAAACAATTAGTGTTTCAAGCTTAAAATTCGGGGCCTTTTGATGAAAATGTGCAGTGGCGAGAGGATCAATTTCTGATGATGTTCTTAAAGGGCAGAAACCGAGATAATAACTTTGATGTGGGTTCTTTGTTTAAATGACTATTGTTTGTAGTTAGCTGCTATTTAATCTCCGCAGCAGAGAGGAAGCACTTCTCCACAGCTAAACTCTCTTCTAATGAGATCATTATTTTCTTACCACTCTTTCGGATGAATGTCATTTTACATCACAAAACTACAGAGACAGCATTTTAGAACAGTGCTACCTTTTATCTAGCCAACATAAGAGACACTTGAGAAAAGGACAAGGAGGGTCAAGAAGAAAATTTATGCAGCATACTTTCTTTGCCTAGTAGGCAGGAAAAGGATAACGGAATAAGTCCATGATAACAAGAGTGACCAGGGTTATTACTGGAGATGGTTCCAAGCTGCAAAGTTTGGGGATAGTTGGATCCAGTATTCCGGTTTGGCCCAATATATCCTATGGAGACTGCCATAAGGTTTAGACCTGAATACAAGCTTCCACAAAGTTCACGGGTTTAGGCCCATCTCTAATTATTATTAAAGAGTTTGCCACTCACCCACTCTCCAGTCCACACAGATAATGACAACTGTGATAACGTAGAAAATGTCTATTCTGCTTCTGTGTGCTGTAAATTTAAATGTGGAGGCATCTCCCTTCCTCCTAAAGAGGCTAGATCTACTGTAGCTCCTATTTTGTGTTTCATTTCAGGTGCATAATGTTTGAGGATCTCACTCTGTGTTAATATTGCTGTCCTTGAGCATTCAAATATCATGAATCTGGCCACAAAAAAACATAAGATTGGCAAGGCCCTACTTCACTTGCGATATTGCAGAAATTGCGGATTCCTCAATATTAGGCTTCCACTGCAATTTTGACAGTGGGAATCCCGTTGTGAACGGGACTGATAGTGGTAGCCCCAGGTGCCAATACTGAGAGCAGGAGCCCCTGCTCTCAGCCCCAGGCAGCCGCGGTAAGCCCCGGGCGGCCAACAGCGGAAAATCACAGAAAAATAATGGTGGGCTTTATTACCATAAATAATAAGGTCCATTATTACTTTTCTGCAATTTTCCATGGCTTATCCGCGACTCAGCTGGACTTTTTTGACAATCATCCCCCAAATATATGTTGGGAAAATAACACAGCGGGGCACAGACTATCCAACAAGTTCTTGGACTGCATTGCAGACAACTTTTTATTTCAGAAGGTTGAAAAAGCTACTAGGGGAGAAGCTGTTCTAGACTTGATTTTAACAAATAGGGAGGAACTCG
>NC_048300.1:101109775-101117639 GCF_013100865.1 Trachemys scripta elegans
TGGACATTAGGAAAAAGTTCCTAACTGTCAGGGTGGTTAAACACTGGAATAAATTGCCTAGGGAGGTTGTGGAATCTCCATCTCTGGAGATATTTAAGAGTAGGTTAGATAAATGTCTATCAAGGATGGTCTAGACAGTATTTGGTCCTGCCATGAGGGCAGGGAACTGGACTCTATGACCTCTCGAGGTCCCTTCCAATCCTAGAATCTATGAATCTATGAATTTAAGTAGGGCCATAAAGATTGGCTTAAAAATCAGAAAAATGTAATAAATACTGAATTTAGGATTCTTTTATTTGCCTTCTGATTTTAGGTGGTCATGTTTGCAAGTTTTCCTCCACAATCATGAGGACCAGAAACTTCCTTTAAAAAAATTGAGATTCTCATGTAATCATACAATTCAGGAACGGGGTCTTTAAAAACAAAGACGACAAATGTTGTGAGATTTGTGGTAAAATCACAAGATTGTCCATAGTGTAGTATCTCTGAGTCATCAAGATTTTTGTATTTGTTCTTTCTTTGCGTTTCCCCTTAATCTGCAGCAAATCATCTCTTTTGCCCTTTATTTATGGGAAAGCAGATGATGGGAGGCTTGAGGAGAAGAGAATCATTGCTTTACTCCTCAAACACAGAGGTTCTTCATTCTTAACTGGAATGACCTTTAAAAAAATGCATCTGGTAGCCATTTTTAGTCTGCACTCAGCCTTACCAAGCCCTCACTATACCATGCCTGATTATGATGGGTGGTGTGGGAAAAATAGGCCTCTACAACGTTTCTATGTAACTATCAGAGCATTCAGGCTTATGCAGCCATGCCAGTCCCGGTGTGGGCTTTCTTTTAATTTTGTGTGTGTGTTTGTTTGTTTGTTTGAACAGCTGCTAATCATTATATTTCCTGCTAAAGAGAGAGTTCTGGGGAATCAGGAACTTTGAAAGCCACCAGACTGATAGGAAGGGGAAGATGCTGCTCCCATCCCCCCTCTTTCTTCATGTTGGAATTCTGATACAAACAGCATTCCAGCCTCATTCCCCTCTGAAGTTAAAAGCCTTAAATTCTTTACAAGGAAGGTCATCTTTTCATAGCCAGCAGTCTGCTTTAGTCTTCCCCCTTGCTTGCAAATAAAAACCGAGGGCATACTCCAGCCTACTTCACCAATTCAAAACTTAAGCATAATAAACTCAGAAAAGAGATTGTCTCTCAGTTATTAATGTGTGTGTTAGGTACAGACTGCTTTCCAAAAGCCTTTCCAAGAATGCTCTAAGGATTGTTCTTAACTTGACCTGATCAACAGTTAAAGAGGCCTGGAGTACAAATCACATATTGTTCAGAACCTCACTGTACTTACTCAAAAGAACACTGTCAAGTACGTCTAATAGTATTAAATATTACTTATTGATTCTCCATTGTTTGTAATAATAACCTCTTAGAAGTTTGAGAATAATGTTTTTTTTTTCCCCTGCAGATTTTGTCCTATCAAACATTATTTTTTTCCTGGTGTTTCTAATAGACCTTGAAATTAACATTGCATTCATGACTGTATGTACCACATTTGTTTGTGCTGGTGCACCACTATCATCAATCAAAAAAGCAAAGCACACACACACAAAAAGCCACCTATGTGGCCTCTCTCTCTCTGGGAATAATGGAACAGATTCCGCCCTCAGACTTATGCATGGGACTCTTGTTAAGGTCAACAGATATTGAGTGTGTGTTACAGAGGCAGAATTTGACTCAGTGATTTGTTAGCTGATTGGTGCTGCATTGGTAGAATGAGCATAAAATGTTGCTTTTGAATAGGTCCTATATAAACATTGACAACTGAAGATTTTTTCATTACTCTGTGATAAATGGCATGATTAAAAACAACAGGTATCTGTAAAACAGAGGAAATTCATTATGGAATTAGAACCAACTTTAAAGTGGCTTAAATGTTGGGTCTCAACTAAATGACAGTGTCCCTTTGAACCCTGGACAAACAGCATAAGAAACATTGCTAAGCTCTCAGTGAAATATGAAATAATGGTTTTGTCAGACTGACTTATGTTTAATGAAAAGACAATTATTCCACTTACATTAGGAATTACCAATAAAATAATTTATAATGTACTTTGAACAGTTTTATTCACTAACATAAAATGTCATTAAAATAGCTATGCGGCTATTAAAAGCTTATTATGTTGAGAATCCCTGGTAAAAATTCAGCATGTTTCAGGGTCACATTAGAAAAGAGCAACGGGGAAATATTACTTCGGTGCTGTTTAAAAGGTCCCCCTGTTACTTAATAGCATCTTTTCTTCTCCCATGCAAACATAAATGTGAGAAATGAGCTGACATATAAACAGTGAGAGATGTGTGGATAAGAGATGCACCATAAGCTAAGTAATAGGGCTTTGTACAAGGATTCCGAGCTCTGTGGAGGGGTTTTCCTTAGATTGTAGCTAACTGATCATGCATGGAAAGGCTGACGCTGCAAAACAGCTGGTATGGGGGAAGGGAGAAAGGAATGGGAAGGGAAGCAAAAGGAGAAGGAAAAGTATATACTGTACTGCTTTTCACATTTAGGTCTGTATTCAAGGTACTGTAGGAGATAGTTGTTAATGTTAAACCCATTAGAATCTGATGAAATGATCACACTTGCAAAGTCTGTACGCGGCTAGAGATTGCCAGAACTTCATCTGTATTTTGGGTTCTCATACAGGAAATAATGCTGGTTGATTTATGGCATTTTATTGCTCTTCTTGGCCATTGCTAACATTTTCTTCATTGAGTCATGACAGAAGCTGCAACTTGGATTTTTATTGTGCAGTTTGCCAGGTTTTTTTGCTTTTTTTCTTTCCTGGGTGAGTTTGCACTGAATTTAGGAGCTGGAAATTTATGGAGTCAGACGAGCCTCAAGAGGACCAAATCCAAACACTGAGCCAGAGAGAATGTTGCCAGAGTTTATCTACCCTCACTGAAAACATAGTATCCTTTAAAAAATTTAAAAAGTGATTATAAAAGAGAGAGTGACTTAGCCTGTAACTTACACAAAAAATTTTGGCCAGCATTGCTGGTGTTCTTTTTTAAGCAAACAAAACAATGTTTCCTAGTTGGCAGTTCCCAAAGCCCTTCCTTTTTTTTCTTTTCATTTTTTGGCACATTTTTGAAAGGTCATACTGATATTTTTCCAAAACATGGTCACTGAGTAAGTCTTCACATAAAATAGGGGCCCCTGCTGGAGGGCCCAATCCTGCTTCCATTTAAGGCAGTGGCAAAACTCCAATTAGTTTCAGGGGTACCGGTTTGGTACCTTAGTATGGCAAATCCTAGAGACAGGTTCGGATCAGAATTATAGGTAGGGCTGCTAGCACCTCCTCTTACTAAGGTTGCTCAACACTTCCCATTATAAGATCCTGTTTGAGATTCCTTATAACTTTGCCAAACTTTAACGGTTAATTTTCCATGCTGGGTTTTGGCCTCAGGCCTCCATTTCTGAGAACGAGGCTAGGGAAAAATACATTTCCTTACCCAGGTTAAAGAATTCTGGTGACTTTTCTTTGGAAAGCTCTCGGCCTTCCAGGCTTTGAATCAGACTTGAACTCTGGCAGGGGGTTGGCCTTTGTGTCAGAGACACGCCTTTTGCCGTCACCATCAAAATCTGACCACGTCTGATAAAGTTATAAACCTTTGAAAAATTGCAATTCATACATGCTTTGTAGAGACTATTTTAGATTTTGAAATATATGATATATAATATGTAATTAAAGACTATGTAATAATGCCTATGCCCAGAGGGGCTGCACAGGCAACCTTAATTCTGGCATTTCCTAACTTCTGAGTGCTTGAGTTTACACCCTTAATAATGGTTTCCTAATGTAACTTTTGCAAGTGTAATATAGATCTATTCTGTTTACATGAGTAAGTAGGAGGGATAGTCTAGCAGACAGGGTATTGGACATGCACTCAAGAATCCTAAATTCAATTCCTGTTTCAGACACATTTTTTCTGCATAACTTTGTCTACACTAGCACTTTTGTCAGCAAAACTTTTGTCAGTCGGGGTGTGAAAAAACCCACAAAAGTTTCACCGACAAAAGCGCCGGTTGGACAGCGCTATGTCAGTGGGAGAGCATCTCCCGCCAACATACCTACCATCGCTCGTTGGGGATGGTTTAATTATGCCGACGGGAGAGCTCTCTCCCGCTGGTACAGAGCGGCTACACAGGAGACCTTACAGCGGCACAGCTGCAGTGGTACAACTGTGCTGCTATAATGTCCATAGTGTAGACACAGCCTTAGTCTGTGCCTCAGTGCTCCATCTATAGAATGGGGCTAGTACTTCCTTTCCTCATAAAGGTGTTATGCAGCTAAAATGCATTCATGATGATGAGGCTTACATAAAAATAGGAGGGGTGATCTAAAATAGGGAGCTTCTTGAAATCATGATGGTTCTCACTCCCTTCCAATTAAACGTAATTAAAGGACATCTAATATTATTAATAGTTACTATTTATTTTATCGTAGCACCTAGGAGCCCCAGGTATGGGCCAGAACCCCATTGTGCAAGGCACTTTACAAATGCAGAATGAAAAGCCGGTGCTGCTTGATCTCCAAAACTTAGTCAAGCATCATCAGAACTGATATTTTTCTGGCATTATATAAATCTAAGCCACTGTGACACGTGTCTTTCTGCCCTGGCTCTGAAAGATTTTTGTTTTTCTAAGTTTCTTATATTTATTTGTACGAAATGAAAAGGCAAGACTCAAGAGCTTTAAGGATTCCTCAGACTTGCAGCCAATTGCCCCCCTCCTTCAGTCACTTTCAAAAGAGAAGGGGCTGACGGCACTAATGCTTCTGGAGCTTGGGTTTATGTAAGGAGTTAAAAGCAAACACCAGTCTGTTGCCAGCTTGGATCCCAGTAAGTTTGTACAGGGCTGAAAGACTTTGAAAGGAAAGACAGGTTCCCTGTCACCTTTGACACACAAACATCCTGGGCAAGTTACCTTTTTGTTTATCTCACTGCAAACCTCAGAACAAGCTGTATTCAGGGTGCTTACCTTCCATAGCATGACCTTTCCAGCAAATATATCCCTTCAAACATTTGAATTCAGTGAGGTAGAATTAAAATCATTGACCTTTTATTCTTCCCCACCCCCCTTTTATAGCCTTTGCTTTTAATAACCAAGAAGCAGATTTGCAATTTTTGTTGTAAACACTGCAAAAAACATCAAGGTTTGTGCGATACCCTGGGCAAAATCCAAATGAGAGAACATGCTGCAGGGATTCACATTTAATCTCTAAATTATGTCACAGGGCAACTGGCAGTCTGCATGGTTCAGAACTTTGTGTCTGTGCGGTTGCTCCACCCTCTGCTCCCGTAAACAGAAGTACAAAAAAAGTTTCAAATAACTTTGTCATATTAACAACAAAACAGAAGCTGGTTTTCTGGAATAGTTGGATATGCCTTTAATTGATGATTTAGAGCTCTTGAGCTTCCTCTCTTCTAGTCAGGGCCACTCAGCTAAGAATCTACTTCACTGCTAAAGTCATTGTGTAACTATCATTTTGTTTAAAACATGCCAGTGTTGCTGCCTTTGGTAATGCTTCAGATTTACCGTGGTGGCAGAGGGAGACTCGGGTAAACAGGGGAGGACATAGCCTGATTCTCTGCACTGCCAAGTGGAGTCAATCAGCTAGGTGGAAGACATATCATGACATCCTTCATTCACTGACAAAGCAAAAGCAAGAGGAAGCAAAACAAAGAAAGATGCTACTAAGGGAAGGGGTGGGGTTCTGTTTTTCTCAGAAACAGTGCTGTGCTGTACGGCTGTGCCATTTATTTTTGGCACAAATTGCTGCAGCAAATTATATAGCTTATCAGCTGTGGTTTGTTAGGCTCAGTAAAGAAACCACTGCTAGGACTTGTTTTCCTTGTTGGCTGCACCCAGTTAAGAGCTCGGCACCAATCAAATTCCTGATGTTGTACAGGAGTGAGGTAGAAATTCCATTGGTATTGTTTTTACTGTAATTGACTTGAGCATGACTGGGTTACAAAAATACCCCAGTCCAATGGGGTGAACCTCTGTCTTGTATACAAAAATGGAAGAGGTCCCTATGTTCACCTTGATGCAGGTAGATTTTCAAGCACAGCTTGCATGTGAATGGGAGTGTATTAGACAAATTCAGCCATGGTGTGAACAGATGCAGCATAGAAGTCAGCTCAGTGGGACATAAGCACACTCATTCCAGGGTTACATTTAGTCCCTTGGTTTAAGTTGGAGCTATGGGCACATACAGGTTGCAGAATCAAGCCTATAGGCTTCAATTCTTTTCTCCCTAGGCTAGATTGAGCCTTTAGGACTCAGCCATGATCAAGAGATGACACACTACTGCACTGTCCCAGGCGCAGTCTTGGGAAGGCCTATGAGTCACAGCACCTCCCCTATCCCACTCTTACTCTGAGAGTCGGGGATGTAAGATGCTGCAGTCCTTGCAACTGTGCAGTTTATTTCTCCCCCTGGCACCTCATACTTGGCTAGCACCTCTGGCCAGAAAGTGTGGGGGCAAAGCCCAGGGTAAGCATGCACAAGGAGGAGAAAGCAGGCCAAATATAACCTCTTCAAGCACTGACATGTATTTGAGGGAGAAGATAAAATGTCTCATTTTATCATTGTAAACAAAATTGGATTCATTTCACATCCTTCCTTGATTATTTCTAACTTTATGTAATTCAGTGGATTAGCTGGCTTGATTAGACAGGGGGACTAGAATTCTAATTGTGAGCCTCTGGTAGGTGAAATGGATTGATGTTCATGGAAAAAACTGAGAGGCATAAAATTACTAGAAGACTCAGACCCACAGCTGACATATTGCTTGTACATGTGCATACTTGAATTGGTGCTGTATGTACTTACCGGGAGTGCTTGAGTCAATGTATGGTGCAGTGTAGCATGTGTAGGTATCCCAGTGTGCAGCCCACCACCATACAGTGCATTGTCTTTTGGAAAGTTTCAGCAATGCATGGTGAGGCAGAAACAAGTCACATGGGGTGACTATGAGCAAGGGGTCAACTTCCCAGCGTGCAACTGACTCCATCCCATAATGTCATCTATAGCCCATAATTTTCCAAGCCTTTTTTTTTTAAATCGCACAAATCCGTGCAGCCCTCTTCACTGTGTACCATCTCTGACAGAAGCATGGAGCTCTGCACGATTGTCATGAGCACTGCAAGCACAGGCACATGATCTTCCAGTATTTGCAGAGCCATAAGAAGAACCAAATCAGCAGGGAACATGACAATTTCTTGGAGGACAGACTGCGGTGGTACCTAGCAAAAACCTATTCAAGGTTTCTGGTGGTGTTCACAGAGCTGCAGATGGTGGAGCACCATTTCTGGATTAGAGAAACAAGCACTGGTGGGATCACATCATAATGTAAGCTTGGAATGACAAGCGGTGGCTGCAGAACTTTCAGTTGCAAAAGGCCATTTTCTTGGATCTGTACAATGAGCTCACCCCAGCCCTCCAGCGTAAGGACACCAAAACGAGAGCTGCACCAACAGCGGAGAAGCGAGAGGCAATTGCACTGTGGAAATCTTACAACACCAGATTGCTACTAGTCAGCGGGAAATGATTTTGGAGTTGGAAAATCCACAGTGGGAGCTATCGTCATGCAAGTGTGCAGGGCCATTAGTCCTCTCGTGCTACACGGGACTGTGACTGTTGGCAATATGCAGGACATAGTGGATGGATTTGCAGCCATGAGGTTCCTGAACTGTGATGGGGTGATAGATGGCACACGTATCCCTTTTCTATAGTCTAGGGTTACCATATTTAAAAAATAAAAAAAGAGGACACTCCATGGGCCCTAGCCCCGCCCCTTTCCC